>NC_143252.1:141975736-142278766 GCF_984573655.1 Nuphar pumila | reverse complement strand
TCAGGTCACTTGGATGCCGTTCGTCCATTTGATGAACGGCAGCCATAACACCATCTAAAACTTTTTGTTTCAGCCGTTCATTTTTTTGCGCTGTAGGTGTGGTTCATCTAAAACTTAAATGGCTTTAAAAAAAATAATTGTGCGACCCATTTAAGAAACAGTGCCGTTCATCAAATGGATGAACGGCATCCAATGCCGCTCTATTGCCGACACTCTGACATCATGGCAGGTGGTATTTCGCGTACGTGTCGTCATGTGATTGGATCTCACCCTGTTTCTCTGGTCGGCTATAAAGAGCCGCGCATGCGCGTGTCGTCGGGTCTCCCGTTCTTTCTGAAACTTAGAGAGTCTGTGAGAGAGAGAGAGAGAGATCTTGCTCTAGGAAAATTTTTGAGGTATTTTTATTTATTTATGCATTTATTTATATTTATTTTCTCAACGTCTATCTTATTTTTGGGATCTTTTTCTTTTTTTTTTTACTTCGTTTGATCGTCATGATTTTATCTTCTTCTCTTTGTCACTTTTTTTCTCTACCTTTTTTTCGCCCGTTTGGATTCTAGGGTTTCGGGTAGAAATTAGGGTTTTCTTTTCGCTGGTCATTTTGATCTGTGGATCATACCTTTCTTGCGTGGATCTGTCTCTGTCTTGTTCGCCGATTTTCTGTTTTTTTTTTTTTGGTGAAATCTGATTTTTTTGTTGGATTTGATCTCGTTTCTTTCTTGCTTTGGCGATTTGCTTTTTTGTGGAAATATGATTGTAGTTGTGTTTAGGGATCGGGGGTTAAGTTTTCGTTTCATTCCATACGGAGATCTGATCTGTTCGTGATTTCTGATAGTAAGGGCTTTACCTTTACTTCGTTTTTTTTTACATTTTCTCCATCCCCGGTTGAGGGATTACTTGTAGATCTGATAGTTCATTTGGTTCGTTCTTCTTGCCTTTGATCAACAGGTCGGAATGCTGTTCATTTCTTCTGTGTTTCTAGTCTTGAAATCGTTTGCGTGGATTGTTTTTGTTTCTTAGAGTTGTGACTTTGTTTTTATTTTCCCTTTTTTCGGGGCTAATGCGTACAGGTTTTGCGTAAGGAAACATGTCACCTGTTGAATCCTCACGGGAGGAGAATGTATACATGGCCAAACTGGCCGAGCAGGCCGAGCGGTATGAGGAAATGGTCGAGTTTATGGAGAATGTAGCGAAAACCGTGGATGTCGAAGAAATCACGGTTGAGGAACGGAACTTGCTGTCAGTTGCTTACAAGAATGTCATCGGCGCCAGGAGAGCTTCGTGGAGGATCATTTCATCCATCGAGCAGAAGGAAGAGAGTCGTGGCAACGAGGATCATGTCGCAGCAATCAAGGAGTATAGGGGAAAGATTGAGTCTGAGCTTAGCAAGATATGCGATGGGATATTGCGCCTTCTTGAATCGCACCTGGTTCCAACTGCTACTGCAGGCGAGTCGAAGGTATTCTATCTCAAGATGAAAGGTGACTACCATAGATATCTGGCTGAGTTTAAGACCGGTGCTGAGAGGAAAGAAGCTGCTGAAAGCACGTTGTTGGCTTACAAATCTGCACAGGTCGAACATGGGAAAATTCAATCTTGTTTCTTTCTGTTTATCTAGATTTTGGGTGTCAGTGTTTCTGCAAGCATTTCTAGTGTACTGCACAAATCCTCGTGATGTTTTTTTGTTATACAGGACATTGCTATCACTGAGTTGGCTCCAACCCATCCCATTAGGCTTGGGCTTGCCCTTAATTTTTCGGTGTTCTACTATGAAATTCTGAACTCACCTGATAGAGCCTGCCACCTTGCAAAGCAGGTTTGTTTTGCATGCTTTTGCTATTATAAATCTTTATATTTCCATTGTTGATGCTGGTTTGGTCTTAAGCAGGCATGTAGTTTTAACCCAGGTTACCAGACTAGGAAGTGGAAGCGGGAAAGGAAACAAGAAGCAGGCAGCTAGGAATCAATTTAAAAGAAAATTGGAAACAAAAAAAGAAGTGAATGGGGTAGAGTGCGAAGCTAAATATCAATCAAAGGAGAAGGGAATAAAAACTAAAATAAAAAATGACTATTCTTAAATTTTGTGATTTTGTAGTGCAAGAATTAAATTCTTCTCAAAATCTAAAAATAAAGGTTGCCAATTTTAAAAAAGTATATGCGAAGTGCATGAGAAGCTTGACCGCACATGAAAAGAAGCATGAGACAAGTGCATAGGAATCATGTAGAGAAACAGGGAAGAAAAGTGTGGGAAGTATAGAAGAAGCATAGGAGAATCGAGATTCCTATCAAGTTTTGGAAGCGAGGAGTTTTGCGCTTCCTAAGCGAGTTTTCAGGAAGCGTGCTTTCCACCTATCTATGAAGCTTCCGGTAACTCTGGTTTTAGCTTTTTGACCCACTTGGACTTGATTGTCATTCCTTATCATTTTGTTATGCTTAAAATTTATGTTACTCCAATTATTTTGCCTATTTGATTATAGTATTTACACCTAGCTGAAGTTATCACTGTTTTGATCTTGTTGTGCGTATAATAGGTTGGATTTCATGTGTTTGGAATTAGGTAATCCTTGGTTGATTATTTGTTCAAGGTCATATCAGAGATCTTTGGAACTGTTCAATTTTCTATTCTAAAATATCTGGGGAGGTTTTGGTGTGTGTGGATACTTTGACTCAGAAATCCGTTGAAGTTGAAATTCTTATTTCATTAAATTTCTGTTTTGGATGCATTTACTCTTTGACCAAGTGAGTTTGATCTCTGACCTATTTGGGTTGGAGGTTAAAATGTTGATTTTGGGCATTTTCATTTGCTTCCAAGCATTATATATCAGGCAGAATTCAACGGAAATCCCCGCTACTTTTTGTTAATCATGGAGTATCTCATATGCGGGCTTTAAGTTGTCGCCTTTAAGTCTCTTTTGGTGAGCATGTGTGTTTAAGAAACTCGTAATTAGCTAATTACCAACACCATTGGTTTTGGTGCCAAAAGTTGTCCCATCCTTGACACACATTGGTGGGTTCCTGGATTGGCAGTAATGTAGATGGAATTCATGTGGAATATTGAGAACCGATGGAAGTCCTTTTGGGGACGTTTCCATCCATGTGATAACCCATTTTTTACTTGTATCTTAAAAGCCATCTTTTTGAAGAAATAGGCAATGATGGACCTGAAATCAGTTTCAACTTTAAAAGGCTTATGAAATGTGCTTATTCTGCTCTTTCTTTCAAAAAGATGGCCTTATAATTATGTAAGGCAGATTTGTAGATTAATTATACCTAACTTAATTTACAGGTAAATTATTGTTAAACTATAATAACCTGTGCTAATGAGTTTAGGTCCATCTGTGTATTTCTTCAAAATGTATGGGCCTTGAAATGTCATTCTTTAAAATGTGGTTCTGTTTTGCTAAGAGGAAATAGATGTGCCTATATGAAAATTTTGATCCTTTTTCTTTATCAAATTTTTTATGTTTTCAATTACCTAAGGGCACTTTCGTGCATTGTCGAGGTGAGGCCATGTAACATGGTTGCTTGAAAATGTGCATCATCTATTACTTCCATCTAGCCCAGTTGAAGATTTTGCAATATGACTGTTGTTTGGAACCTCTTTCTTTGTATATTCTAGTGAACCAAGTGATAGTTGTTTTCTTATCTTAGTCCAACAACTTGGCCCATTCCTTCATATTGATCTTCCTTTTTAGAAGTTTGTATTGGGAAACTCTGAATGAGGACAACCACCCTCATCCTTTTTAGGAGTGTTTTAGGGTTGCTGTGCTTGGGGATCAAGGGGTAAGATTGTATATCCAGGTGCAATGTGTTGTTTCATTCGAAACTGTTAGGATGTTTCTTTTTAAATTGAGAATTTGGTTACCATTCAGTTCAGCTATCTGCAGGTCTTGCAAAATTAAAACTTGAAACATAAGATACTAGTAGCTCGGTTGTTTAGTCTGTAGAGTTTGTTTTTACCTGGTTGAGAGGTGATTTTTGTTAGTGTATATTTGATTCTTGTAATGGAACATGTGTGCAGCTTAGCATTGTTACTGAAACAGATGCTTATTTCAGATCTGCACCTAGATGTTAGAAGAAGATTGCAATATGATGAAGATTAATATCATGTTTGCTGCTACATCTTTTTTTCACGTGTGTGTGTGTTTGGGGGCCTCGTTCTTTATTTGGTTAGACTAAATCCTTTTATTTGGTTATAAATTGTGTAATTAAGATTTCCAATCTCTTTAATTATTTAATCTACAAAATGTGGAATTTGAATGGTCAAAGACCCTATAGTTCTGACTGTCCACGACCTAAGTTGCTATTGATTTCCTTTTTCCTTTTTTCACTTTGTTCTATAGGGCCTGGTCAACCATTCACCGTTGAATGACTGGCTGAGCACTGAGATGTTGCTAGTATTGGTCTGTGTACAAAGTATCTTCAGCCCCAAGTAGTCATAAAATGCTCTTCATGTGTATATTTCAGGCTTTTGATGAAGCAATCTCAGAATTGGACACTCTGGGTGAAGAATCCTATAAGGATAGCACCTTGATTATGCAGCTTCTCCGTGACAATTTGACCCTCTGGACCTCTGATATACAGGTCCTCTCTCTCTCTCTCTCTCTGTCTCTGTGTGTGTGTGTGTGTGTGTGTGTGTGCACGGGCTCGCTTGTGGTTTAACACCATACCTGTTGTCGCCAGGAGGATGCTGGGGATGAGATTAAAGAGGCCCCGTCAAAACCTGATGCAGGAGCTGATGGGCATTGATGTATCAATTTCACAGTGAATTGTGTATCGTGCTTCCATGAAAACAATACGTGAACTTTTCTATTTTATGCTTAATGCTTTGGTAAGAATGGTGATTCCCGTAATCACATGGGAATTTTGCTGCTGATTGATTTTTTTATCAGCCAAGTAAAATGGTGTAATTGTTGAATGCTGTGTTAGATGATGCATGCTACAGATCCTTTTCTTTTAATATGTTGGCCTGCCTTTGCTGTTTGCCTGGAATGTGATATCTTGTTGAACCTTGTTTACGTCATATCCGTGTTTGTACTGTATTTATATGTCTGGTACAATGCCGGAAATATTTGGTATGCGAGACATTTCAGTAGTTTCCATTGGTGCGAAACACGCGCGCACCGCATTGGGCACCACATTCACGAGTGGGTAAATTCAGAATAATTTCATGGTGACTTTTGTACAAGTATTGGCGGGAAAGTCCATCATAGAGGATTGCAGGTTTCCTGACTCTGTTCATGGAGATGCGATCGTGCTCTTAAAATTCTAGAATGATCCAAATTGCAGGTTTTGCTAAAAGGAGGGTGGGTCTGGGACTGAGACTCCCCATATATGAGCCTAGTGTGCTTTATCTTACTTTCATACATGATATCTTATGTCAAGTATCCTTGGCGAAAGCATAAGCTCGGCCCTACAAAGAAGGATGAAATGTTGTCTCCATCATATAGAATATGACTGTTTTACTATTTGGCCTTACTGCACTATCAGTTAATTATAAAGCAATGTTCTCAAAATCGGCCAATTCAGATCGAATCGGTCCTTAGCCGGTTCAAAAGGGGCTGATTCGCTTGTCATTTCAATTCAAAGTTTTAATATTTTTAAAGTGTTAGAAATTTTATTTAATATTTTTAATATTTAATGACACTTGTCATCTGATGGTAAAAGTTGATTCACAAGAGATTCAATTCAATTCGATTATTAGGTTAATCGATTTTCACAACATTGTTATAAAGACATACGATCCAGTACTCTGCATGTTTCACTTCTTTCAACATTGTACTGGATTTTTAAAATATTGACACAAAATCGTGATATTTTCAAAATATTTTTGACAGATTCGGATCCAAGAAGGAGAAGAGAGTTCAGGGTTGCATCCTATGTCATGGCTTTTTGCTACACTCATTTAGTCAATGGCTACAGTAAGAGAGCTGGTTGGGTCCAAAAAGACAATGGATTTGATCCAATAAAATATAGAGCTTGAAACTTCCACCAGCACCAGCAGGGGTGGCCACATTCCAGATTGCAGTACATGTAAAGAGGCTGTGCTGGGGGGGGCTGCGTATGGTATAAAGTCTAGCTTGAGCTTAAGAGCTGTTATACTAGTAGGCTTTAAATCAGGCATAGGTTGTGGGTCCAATTCAAGCCTGCTAAACTGGCCCGGTCATGCATGTTCAAGATGCGATCTAGTTTCAGACATGAGCTATCCATATTTCCCTTATACGGGATCAGATCTGGGTGAGTCCTGGAGTGAAACTCCAACCCACTTGCATCTTTAGTATGTCCAACAATTTTTTTTTGAAAGGCAAGCTGGGGTTAGGCAGACCCCCTACCAGTTATACAACTATACCATTGGGTTTTGAACCTGAAACGTCCCAACACAAGGTGAAGTGCACTAGCTGCTCCTACCAGACAAGCAAGCCCCAGTTGGTTTTAGTATGTCCAACATTGTGAATCAGTCGAAGTCATAAACCAGGATGGGAAAGCCCAGAAACTGCTCGTTAAGCCAACCTGACTCGTTTGGGTCAAGCAATTTGCCACCCATCCCTTTAAAGTTATAGTATGGGTCCAACATGTCCATTTTGGTCGGATATATGATTGGTTTGGAATCAGGCTTTTATGATTGGAGTTTTCCAGACCTGTATTTGGATCAATGTTTCATGTCAAATATGTATTCAATCCAAATCAATTCAAGACTTTTTAAATATAAATGCTTTGGTTTCCAACCTTTATTCTACCTGATTCACTATTTGTTTCGTCCTTCAAGTTAAATCCCATATCCATATCTAAATTTTGTCAATTTTACCATTATAATATTGTTTTTTCTTCCTTTTCATGCAAAATACAAGACCTGGAGAAGAAGGAAACAATTGGATCAGGTAGAGAATGCTTGGGACTTTATATTCTTGATGACGGTGAAAGAATGGTAGTTGCCACTTTAGTGAATAAAGATCGTATGAACCTGTGGCTCATGCGTTTGGATCATGTTTTCAATTTACGTTTAAAATCTTTATTTAAAGACTGTGATTTGATGCAAAATAAACAAGATGTGTGCAAAATTTGCCCCCTTACCAAATTTACATGGCTGCCCTTTCCCATTAGTGAAAGTCATTCAAAAGGCATTTTTGAACTTGTCTACTTTGATATTTGGGGAGCTTATAATGTGGCATCTTTCAAAGCACAATTTTTTTTAACTGTAGTTGTTGATTTTAGCAAAGCAACATGGGTTTATTTAATGAGATGCAAATATCAAATGTAAACAATTTTGAGAGATTTCATTAAAATGGTGGAAGTTCAATTTAACAAGCATTTAAATCAAATCCGATTCGACAACATAGCAGACTTTTTTTTATATGAAACTCAATTTTTTTTGCATGAAAATGGGATTTTGCATCAACATTCTTGTGTTGGAACTCCCCAACAAAATGACACTGTAGAAAGAAAGCATCGTCACTTGTTAGAAATTGCCCGAGCTATTAAATTTCAAGTTAATATGCCGACAAAATTTTGGGGTAAATGTATTCTCACCACTATCTATTTAATCAACCAAGTTCCCAGCATTACATCATCACATAACCATGTACCTCATGAACTTCTTTATGGCACCAAGGCGAAATGTGATAATCTAAAAAAATTTGTTGTTTATGTTTTGTGCGTCATAGTTCTAGAAATAAATTTAATACTCGACCCAAGAATGTGTTTTTATAGGATATCCTTTTGGACAAAAAAGGGTATAAGGTATTTGATTTGAAAACAAATAATATTTTTTTCAATCGAGATGTAGTATTTCATGAAGCTATCTTTCCTTTTAGAGAATCACATTTTTTAGAAAAAAATTTCAAACAATTTGATGACATTTTTTTACCGAACCCAGTTGAGGACATGTTCCATTCAAATTATCCCCTTGAAAATGATTTTCAAGATCCAATCTCATGCCCAAACTCTAGTGACCACAATCATCCAAATCTTACCACTGATTTGGAGCTTCGACGGTCTGCACGGACCCGATCCAGACCCGCCTATCTATCGGATTATGAATGTAACCAAACTCTTCTTGATGGTCATTCATTGCCTAACTCCAAAGATTCTACTGTTCATACCATATCTTCTTTTCTAGACTTTTCCAAACTCTTCAACTCCTATCGTATTTTCTTAGCTTCCATTTCTGTCAATGAAGAACCTAAGGACTATCTCACTGCTATGCAGAATGAAAGGTGGAAGGCTGCCATGGACACTGAGCTACGGGCCTTTAAAGCAAATAACATGTGAACTCTTATGCCCTTGCCACTCGGGAAACATGCTATTGGATCAAAATGGCTGTATAAAATTAAATACAAGTCTGATGAGAGTATAGAGTGATACAAGGCTCATTTAGTAGTGCAAGGCTATACACAACAAGAAGGTTTGGATTATCATGACACATTTGCTCCTGTTGCCCAATTAGTTACTATGAGATGCTTGTTATTCATTGTCTCCAAACACCATTGGTCTCTTCATCGATTAGACGTTAACAATGCATTTTTGCATGGAGATCTCAATGAAGAATCTACATAAAGTTGCCATCCGAATATCATCGACAGGGGAAAATTCGAGTATGTCGACTAAATAAATCCTTATATGGGTTGAAACAAGCATCCAGACAATGGTTTGCAAAGTTCTCAAAACTCTTATCAAGTTGGTTTCATACAATCTATGACAGATTAATCACTGTTTTTCAAGAAACATGCTGGACATGAAATATTTATTTTGGTTTATGTGGATGATATTGTTATAACAGAAAGTGATGATGTGGCCATTGAAAAGTTGAAATAATTTTTTGATAAAACTTTTCACATCAAAAATTTGGGAAAGTTGAGATATTTCCTTAGCATAGAGGTGACACAGTCAAGACTAGGGATATTCCTCAATCAAAGGAAATATGTTCTTGATTTGTTAAAAGAAACATATTTTTTGGGAGCAAAACCATCAGAAATACCCATGAAACCACAAAAAAATTTGATCATTGCGAAAATCTAGTCATAATCTAGTCATAAATGCAGTCAATTTTAAGATATTAATTGGTTGACTCATTTATCTGACCATTACAAGGCTTGATATCACATACATCGTGCATATACTCAGCCAATTCATGCATGAGCCATGAGAACAACATTGGAAAGTTACTACCAAGTTATTGAGATATCTAAAGGGAACACCTGGACAAGGCATTACGTTGAAAGCAGATAACAATCTCAAATTAAGTTGTTATGCGGACTCTGACTGGGTGAGATGTCCGATATCAAAAAGGTCTACATTGGGATATTGCACATTTCTAGGTGATAATATCATATCTTGAAAAACAAAGAAACAAACAATTGTTTCTAGATCTTCGACAGAAGCCGAATTTAGAAGCATGGCGGCAGGTACCAATGAAGTTGTATGGTTGACATATCTCCTTGAAGATCTTGGTTGTAAACAAGAAAGTCCAGCAATTTTATATTGTGACAATCAAATTGCGATACATATAGCGACTAATCCGGTGTTCCACGAATGAACAAAACATATAGAGTTGGATTGTTATTTCGTTTGAGAAAAAATAGAGGCGGGTGTCATTTCTACTGAGTATGTTCCAAGTAAAAATCAAAGGGCAGATATACTTACCAAGGCATTCAAGTAAAGAAAGTTTCAGATATCTTGTTAACAAGTTGGGTCTGCTAAGCATAGAGGCACCAACTTGAGGAAGAATGTAAAAGTATAGGTATCAAATATTCTACGAAAAAAAAAGCACAATATTCTACAGGAGAAAACCACGATAAGCAAAGGATAAGGTCAATCCGAGAATCCAAGAGATATGGGATATCAAGCAACATTTTGGAAAGTTGTTATAATTTACTTTTGTATTCTTATATTTATCTTGTATCAGTTATACTATCAGTTGTGTATATATAGTCGTGTACATCAGAATGTAAAGATCATTAGAAAATATTGTTCTTTTTTCACTCTTGATTCTCACTTTACAGGGTATAAAGTTTCCAGTGCAGAATATGATGTGGTGGTTCATGACCCTCAGAAGATGATTGCAACACCGACAACCACTGCTTGAAGTTTAAAAAAAAACTGTATGGCCGGTGACCTACCATCTTTGTTCTATCTAGAGCCATCGGTTGATGATGACATTGTCCATGTTACTCTTATTGATTCTGTTGTTTTTGTTAATATAATCATCAAGCTCACAATTTTGTCTGTTCTTTGTTTTCATCTTTCTATAAATGCAAACTCTGACACCAAGGCAAGATGATCGCTCCCAAGTTTATGAAAGCAAATGCATTTCTTATTCAAAGGCAAAAATACAAGATGAAACAAGTTGCTAAGACAAAAAATCCCTTCTAGCATGAGGAAGCAAAAGAAAACCTAACTGTACCAGTAGGGTGTGGCAACAAGATTAACTATATACTTTTCCATTATTAATTGTCAGTTAATTATATATCCTTAACATGTTTTGGACCTTTAATTCATATTCATAATCTGCAATTCCATATGTAGAGAATTTTGTAATATATATACATATGGTGCTATTGAAGGCACATAACTATTGAGCTGAAAATCATAGATTCAAGTTTTATCGACTCAATCTGACCATATAGATGTGCAGGAGCATTCGAGTGCACTGGCATCACTGTGATGCCATTAAGTGGAAATTGCACTACTTAAACAACTTGCACCGGATGTAACACAACATTCATTGAAGTCACCTTGTTTATGATATTACAGATATAGAATAGACTTCCACTTCATAAGCCACAAAGACTTGTGAATACATATGTGAAATGAAGACTATCATATGGATACCTTCTTGTTCATAGTTCATATCCAAGGAAAGAGATGAACTTGTGATTCTGTGCATGTACATCAGTGATCATACGCCAGCCCAGAGGTGAAAACAATGAAAGAATAATAGCTTGGTAAACCAATTTTTGGCAGCTTTTAAAACAGAAATTTATATTATCAGGAATGGCATATCATTGCTCACCAATCTTAAAGGTAAGATTTTGTGGATGTATGGTAAAGTTGCATCTTATCTTTAGAGGAGTCATATCCTACACGTAATTCTGAGGTGTCACCTATAAAACCCCTGCAATCATCTCACAGAGTTCGGTAATTGAATAATTATGCTACTTCTTGTGCACTTCCTATTTACATTTCCCCAAGCACTTGGATGAAATTTTGTTGCAACAAAATTGCTAAAGGGTACCATTACGGAGATTAGAATGCTCCTCTTCCAGTCTCCAAAAAAGATGCATGATATTTATTCTAATTTCCAACCAAATTGCACATAAGCATATCCATATATCACAAAAGTATGTCATTGTTCATCCAAGATTATAACATATACTATGTAGGAGATATAAATATGATATGACACCTGAACACCTCTACCAGCCAGTCATGTTCGTGTTCAACACTCATTGACATTGATACCATGTCTTCTTTGTGAACTTAGCTTTAGAATTTCATTGTTTTATTAATTTTATCTAAAACTATGAGCACCTTGATCACTTCATATTCAAAAGCCATATCTTTATGGTTTTATTTGATTCATCAAAGACAAAAACACATCTGCAACAAAGACATCCTACAGAAACACACACTTGACACCTAGTTTTTTAGGCCTAGACATATCTAACACACCATATTAGTGCCTGACCCAACATCTGTATCCATGTCGAGGTAATAATACAGATCAAGGTTGCTAGAAAGGGAAATGGAAACAGGAAACATCTTCGGAAACGAAAACAGGAAACATGGTCTTTCAAGCGCATGTGAAATGGGAAATGGCCAACGAATCGAGAAATGAACCAAGAAACGAATGGGAAATGTTTAAGAAAAAGTAATATAACAAATTAATAAAAAAAAATGAAAAACAAGTATCCCACAAAAGGGAAACATTTGGGTAACACATGGGAACCTGTGGGGGAAACGTGCTTCCCCTAGTATGGGAAATGTGTTTCTCATAATGTGGGAAACACATTTCCCATGGGTTTTTTGGTGTTTCTCAAACATTTCTGAAACCCTATGTTTCTCGTTTCGGAAATGGTTTCCCTGGAAATGCATTTCCCACCCTCTTATAGTATTTTCGGTAACCCTGGTACAACTGTAACCACACTTATACATCATATAAAAAAAGGGAGAAAAGGTATGTCGACTGATGGGGCCGGGGGTGGTATGGACAGGAAGACATCCTCCTATTTCTTATATAACACCCTATTTTCTGTGAAGATAAATGATACCATGGATAAGCTCTGCAACAACAAATCTAGAACCGGTTAAAGTAACAGTTTACTGCATATAGCAAATTGAATAAAGGCAATAAGGTCATTCATGAGATGACAGATGGATATGATACTATGATGGTAGACCAAAAAACTTTCATTGATGAAAGTTCTGGAACCAAAGGAAGTAGGATGTTCGAAAATAAAAGAATTTATTGTTTTACTCATATAGTTTAAGCATGAGATAAAGATGATACATGAGGCTAATGAAACAAGATGACACCAATTAAATAGAAGAGTTACAGGTCTCCACTGTAGACTGAGTAGGGCCCTGAACTTTAGGACAACCATGAAGCAAAAAGTTCCAGATAAATATAGAAAATTGAGGATAGCAATCAGGGAAGTCTTTCATCCTCTAAAGAGCAAAGTAGATAGTTATCAGTGACCTTTCATTTTCTAGACAATGCCCATAACCCAACCATCACAACAACTGAAGAGCAAGGGATTGCAATTTGTCAAGTACAAACATGACAATAATCTCTAGAGTGACTGGATTTGAACAAAGCCCTCAAATAACATCATAGCTTTTGAAAAAATGAAAAACTCAGGTGTGAAGAACATATTCATTTTCTTCTCAAGGAAGGATTTAAGCCCTACCGGTACAATAAGGATTGCAATATAAGCAACCAACTGGGTGCATAAAAAGGAGAAAATAAAGAGAACAATATAACAGGGTGAATGAACATGTTTAACTGATAATGCATAAGGAGATAACTAGCCCACAGGAAGAAGCAAGCAAAGATTTTTATCAATAGACAACTTGTATACCTTACTTGGTAGGCCCCCAGTTTCTTGCAAAACATCAATGGGCAAAGTGTCAAGAACCCTTGTGGGGACAAGACCATTTGAATACCTGTATATGTTTTGAGTGAGATAAAGAGGAAAAAATACAAAATGTGATATGATCCTGAAAAGAAAGTTTCCAACCATAGATAGTCAACAGTTCCAAGAAAATTTGAATGATAGCTGGTGGCTAAAGGTTCGCCATGTGCATCCCTTGTCCTCAGGCCCTTAATGTCACTTTATATCAGAACTTGAAATAGAGGTTGTTAATATATATAGTATATTTTTTACTCTTTTTTATTTTTTGTTATTGTCTGAGGTATTTTGGTCTTTTATCCTTGTAATAGAAACTATTTTTCTAGGGATAATTTTTTATTTTTAATTTATTTTATTCTTGGTTCATTTCTCAAAAGACCAAGTGCTCTTTGGGCATTCTCCCAAAGAGTCATTGGGGATCTTCAATGGCCATTTTTATGACCGTTGGGGGCTTCCAATAGCCTCTCTTAGTGGTTTTTTGCTGTATAAATAGGGGTTGAACCTCTCTTGTATAGATAATGCTTCTCGTATACATTTATGCTCAATAAAGATAAATATTTTTATATTTTGTGTTTCTCTATTTAGTTATTTAATGTTTTATATGCACTTAGTGCTTTTGTTGTTGCCCTTTATTGGCTATTGTATTGTAAGCCCTTAGTGGCATTGGTTTGTGCTTGTGCACTTTTGTGATTATGATCTTGTAAGCTCTTAGTGGCATTGTTTTTGCATTTTTCTTTATTTCATTACAGAAGCTACATAAGTTGGCTAAAAAATAATGTCTCGTAAAATAACCTGCAAATTGGTGTAACAATTGTAAAGCTTCAACGGATTTTCTATGACTACACACTTTGAATTTCCTGATGCAATTCTCAACTCTTCCTCAGTCCAATCATATTTGGAATATCTAAAATGTAATACTAGTGTGTTCAGAGAGTAAGAAGTGCTTGGATTAGAAAACAACTAAAGAAACTTCCATGCTACACATCGTATTATGTGACATTGTCTTGCTCACTGGAAAGGAAATATTTAAAATTTCAAATATAGCCAAATGTGTTTTCTTGAAATTATCATCAACAATATACCTGTCCATTCTATTATATGGTCTCCTTTATGGTTTAGAACCAATCTGATGAGAAAGGCACCTTCTATCATATGTGGTAATGTTTATTTGTAAAACAATATAATCATCAAGGTGTTTAGGCTCCTGACTATTCGAAGTAGACCAGAAAGGCACCTTCTATCGTATTGACAAGGCTCCTTCACCAAGAAGGGTTCTTATGATGTTTGCCATAGAAAACTTTTTCTTCGAACAATGAAGTTTATAATGAAAAAGTGAGACTCCAATATCAATTGTTAAATCCCGATATGGCAAAACACCCAAGAGGGGGGAGGGAATTGGATATAAAATCTTTTTACTTTTGACAAAGATAAATAATGAAAAATTAAATAAACACTAAAAGCACGATACATAGTTTATAAAGGTTCGGCTAACCCCGACCTACGTCCTCTTAGCAGTGAGCTCAATCCACTAAATCACTAGCTTAACAATGCTAGTTACCCCTATAATTGTTTCACACTACTTGTGAAACATCAATCATGAGCTTTCTCGGCTCACCGTAGCTCAACCCTAGAGCTACTACAAGAAATGATTGAAATAAATCACTCTTTACACAATACAAAGTTTAAACACAATGTAGGTCAAGGGTGATTGAAACCCAATATACAAAGCCCTAAAAGATTCCAAAACAATAGTGAGAAATTGAAAAGATCATTGTTAGAAAGCTTTGGAATGCTTGAGAGATGAAGCTGGATGAGTTTAAGGTTATAGATATGATTTCAACCTTTCTAATGTTGTCTTCCATTATCATTTTATAGCTGAGGATGAGATAGATCTGTTGGAGAGACATTGGGGACAAAAACCACCTTTTACAATGGTTATATGATTGTTAAAATCTGCATGTTACACCTTGGAATCGACTATGAACCTTCCAGAGGTCGACTCTTTCTCCCCGAGGGTCGACTCTTTAAGTCGACTCTTCCTTCTTGAGGGTTGACTCTCTTAGTGCCCAATCAAGATATATGCATTCGTTGTCTAAGGGTCGACTCTTCTTTTATAAGGGTCAACACTTTGATGCACAGTAAGAGAGTGTGCATTCAGTTATCTGAGGGTCGACTCTTCCTTGATGGAGGGTTGATTGAGACTTGATATTTACACTCCTTCAGGAGTCGACTCTTTGGTTTAAGTGTCAACTCTTTTATGCTTTTATATGATACTTTGAAAATTAATTCTGAAGCTATTCAATGATCGACTCTTCTTCATTATAAGCATGTGTACATCTCAATAAATTTTCATTGCAATTGAGTGATCTTTTAGCACTTTTGAGAAAATTTATACAATTGAAATTTGATTCTTAAAATAATGTGAGTAAGATTAAATCCTTGCACACATAAGGTTCAATAATTAGTTCTTGGAGAGTTTTGTAATCATTAAAATCAGTCTAGAAACTCAACAAAGATCAACTTTCTAACACTTTAGACTGTTTGTCTATCTAATTCACAGTTTGAATATTATAGGAAAAATGCCACAATACACTAGGTAACGACCTTGTGTGAGCAAGCTGACACAGTGCATCGACAAGTATGATACTTGTCATTACCTATCGACACAGGTTTGTGTCGAGAGGTGTGATACTTGTCAACACAATGTGTCATCCAACATTCTTTTAAGAGCGGGAATGCATGGGGGGGTACTGAAAAAATTTTATTTATTATTTTTCTTTTAATTAAATAAATACAAATAAAAGTTTATGTCTTATTATGTTGAGATACTATAGAATCAATCTAAGAAAATTATCTCAATTAAATGAAGAGTAAGTTGGGTAAAAAGATGGATAAGGAAAATGAGATTGGAAGATGCAAATCCAATAAAAAACAATTATTCAGGATTCAATAACCCTCTCAAAAATGAGTATTTATGCCTATTTATTTTGTTGCGGCATGGCTGAGTGGTAAGGTGGGGGATTGCAAATCCTTTATAAATAGCCCCCTCACCCCCATTTGCTTTCATTCTTCAAAAAATCGCATCTCCTCCTCTAAGTCCCTTTGGTTGCCCCTTTTAGAAATTGTCCCCTCAAAAAATGTGTTTCTTTAAAAATCAGTGGATTTCTGGATCTTGGGTGGGGAAACTCCCTTTGTTCCCAAATTTCTCTCTCTCTCTACTCGAAGTGCTGCCCAACCTACACAACCTTCGACTTACGAGGAGGGGATCCCGAGGTAATTTTATATTTCCTTTTCAATTTTCATTAATAATTTCTTGCATTCTTGGGAATCTTTTTCACAGGATTTCAATTTATTTTTCCAAGAAACATCTTTTTATTTTATTTTTTAATCTATACTCGGAAAAACCTATTTTCCCACTAGGCCACCACACAAACGCTCTAGAGACGTTGCTACCATGTTGTATCGTCATGAGGAAGGGGCTAGGGTTTTCAAGATACGTGAGTAAGCTTTTCTTCCCCTCTCTTATACTTTATTTTCCTACTTTCTTTAATTTTCTTAAGAAATTTAGATTGTTTATATATGTTTTAATTGAGAACACACATTTTTTGGATTGGGTTTTGCTTTGGTGGGTTCATCATCCAGGCTTATTTCACAAGTGCACTTTCTAAGGTTCAAGAAAGCTCAATAAAGAATTTTCCCAAGCAAAGATATCAACCTTTGAGTCATCCCTTGCCACTTGAAAAATGAAATACTCAATCTCTCTGATCAAGCAAATCCCATCACCATTTGAAAACATAGGCGAGTCTTACAAAATCTTTTTTTTTTAAATCTATTTAAATCTTGGTTGGTGAATTTTCCCATCAACAAGGAGATTTTGAAAAATATCATTTTTTTTGGCAAAAATGTCTGGAAGATCTCAACTATTTTTCTAAAAAAATTATAAATATATGAAAAATAAAAAACACTGCAAAGTGTAATATCAATTAATTTGTCAATATACTAAAACACTAAACAGAAAAAAAAGGATTAACTCTAAAGAACCAATTTTTGCATATCTTTCTTTTTTAGTTTATTCTTTTCTTTTAATCTCTTCATTTTTTTTTCTTTTTCACAGATGGAGGGTGGTAGGAGGGGGCTACCAGACGGTGACCCTTCTCCTTTCATTGTCAATAGAGACTCCTATTACTCTGCCTTTCGGTAGATAGGCATTTAGAAAGGCATTTTTATTGCACATTTATTGATAATTGCACGAAAAAAATGTGAGATTTTAAGTATAGGTATATATTTTTTTAAAATCTCAGGTTTTAAGGGAGCGTTTACTTATCACGGAATAGGTTGTCGTGGCATCCCTTCTGTGGATTCCTTTGCCCCAGAAACTGAATCGGACCCCACGAAAAACGTTTCTTCTGAAAAGGTGGGGTCCAACGTGTAAAATGGCACATCCGTCAAGGTGTTTCCACGATGCCATGTTTGTTTTGACATTGTGGGCTCCGTGGAAACGCATGCCCATCGATGCGTTTCCGTGAAAAACTCAGATTTTCCGTGACATGCAAACGCCCCTTCAATGTGAAAGGTTCGAGAATAATAAAATTCTTGTTTTTTTCAAGAGAAAAAAAAACTCGAGATCTGCGACTCTGATTGAAAGCATGATTTTGGTTTCCCCACAAGCAAATGGGAAGCATGCACGTGTCAGGTGCTTTTTATTGCACATTTATTGATAATTATACAAAAAATGAGAGATTTTGAGTGCAGGTGTTTTGTTTTAACTCGGGTTTTAAACGTGAAAGTTTAGAGAATAATAAAATTCCTGTTTTTTTCACGAGAAAAAAAAACGCCAAGATCTGTGACTACGATTGAAAGCATGCTTTTGATTTCCACTCAAACAAATAGGAAGCTTGCACGTATCAAGTGTATATGCTTTTATTTGATCATTTCATTTTCACCCTCACAAATGTGTTCAACATGATGCATTTACTAAGAAATGCACTTTTCTTTGAAAGGCAAGCTGGGGTTAGACATACACCTACCTACCAGTTATACAACTATACCATTGAATTTTGAACCTGCAAAGTTTCAACACAAGGTGATGTGCACTAGCTGCTTCTACCATACTAACCGCTCCTGCCAGACAAGCGGAGCTCCGGTTGGTAAAAAAAAAATGCAGTTTTGATTGGAGCGAAGTAAAAAAAACATGATTTTATCAATCATAAAACTTCGAGTCCTAATAGACTCGCACCGACACTCAACAAGCACAATAATCATGGTTTAAGCTGCTTATTTGTACCATATAAATTGTTTTGGGATGAAGGCCTAGTTGTTGTTGTTGTATTTGTACCATATCAATTCATGCCCTTCTCTCATATCTGAAAATAACGTATTATTTATACTTCAAATCACGTATTATTTATAGAAGACATATCCTAGTTACTCCATTAAGCACATCATTTATTTTTTCAAATTTCTATTGCAAAAATGACTCGTAATGAAACAGGAGCCCGATTCGTCAGAGTGCATGAGAGACCGATTCAATTTCTGGATCAATTTCAACAACATTTGCGAAACACAAATGAATACATGAAACAAAAGGATTAAATGAAAAGTTAACAAAAATTTAATATTTTTTTTCATTGCACGTGGCGTGATGCAAACGGCGTAGCCAAGAAGCGAGCGGCCCGCCCGCCCGCCCGTTCGTTTGCCGCGAAAACCAACAACCGTTAACGTTGGTCTCTCTCTCTCTCTGAGCATCATCGGCCTTCCTAAATATTCTTGCGAAAGAAAGAAGGAAAGAAGGAGAAAAAAACCCGCCGACTCTCTCTCCCCACCACCAGAATGCTCTCTTCTCTCTCCTCTGTGTCTATCTCCCTCTCTCCTCCCTCCATTCCCATTGTGTTTCAACTCCACCCAGACACAAAGGCAACCATCTCTCTCTCTCTCTTATTTTGTACGGTTTATTGTCACTGGAGGACAAATGCGCGTCGCGTATGGGACGTAACAGCTGTGCCTGCATCGTACGGAGACCAAACGGGGTAATGCCGCAATACCCACAACGGGAATCCCCACAGGGTTGCCGGAATTTACGCAATTCCGCCGGAGAAACCGACGCGCGGAATCGCGACGTTGATTCCGCTTCTTTCAGATTCCAATTCACAAGATGGGGCGGTTCCCATTTATATTTTTTAGCCCTTCCTTTTTTTTTTTAGAATTCATTTGTTAGTTTCTTTGATGTTTGATTAGGATTGAGGTGCCCTCAACGTAGACAGATACAGATACATACCAAGGTCATCTCTCTCTCTCTCTCTCTCTCTCTCTCTCTCTCTCTCTCTCTCTTAGGAGGTGTTTGGATGTCCCTACTTATTCAGAAAAGTGAGATAAGCTGGGAAATTGGCAATGCCGATTACAATTCAAATTTCCAACTTATCCAGAATTTCAAGATAAATGGATGCATCCAAACACCCCATTAATCGTTTTTTTTTCTCCTTAATTCAGCGTTTGCATTGACATAGTTTCAATTTGTTATGGTTCCTTTGGGTACAGGGTGAAGGGGCAACATGGACAAGGCACGTACCACTGTAAGCTTGGTTATTTTATTTAATGTACTGTTCGGTTTTTTTTTTTTGGCTTTCTTTGATAGTTGTAATCACATTTTATATTTTTGCATTGATGATGAAACTATAAGGAGCAGTTTTAATTACATTTAGTTTTTCTAACTTATTACGTGAGGATTACCGATGTGTAGATCATGTCGAGAAATAGAATGCCAGTTTTTCTTTTCTTTTTTTTCCGGATGCAGCTGTGTTTGGATTCATACATGGCTACTAATTTGCGTAGTTTTTTTTATAGTGGTCATAATTTTAAGGGATTTCCCTTTCCCTGATTTTAATGGAGAAACCTTCTGGTTTGGGCTTGAGTATCAAATGCAGCTGGCAATTAGGACGGGTTTACGTACTCTAGAGCTTCTGGATCAGGATTGGCTGCAGTAGCTTCGTGCCCACCCTATTATTGCTGAAACTTTAGAAATTTTGAGGCATAGACTAGCTAAATAGGAAATCCTTGCAAAATAAGAGAAAACAATATATATATATATATATATATATATATATATATATATATATAATGTTTGTCCCTTTGTCTTATAGCATACATACAGAAACACACAAGTTGTTTTTCTTTTTTTCCCTGAAGGTCGTTTGAGATTTACAAGGATAAGTTTTCTTATTGGTTTCTTTGAAACCTTTTATACTTCAGGAGACTCCAGTGAATATCATTGTTGGTTCTCAAGTGTGGATTGAAGACCCAAAGGAAGCTTGGATTAATGGTCAAGTTGTTCAAATAAACGGTGACAATATAACTGTTCAGGCCTCTAATGGGGCAACGGTACGTAATTTACTCTCTCTCTCTCTCTCTCTCTCTCTCTCTCTCTCTCTCTCTCTCTATATATATATATATATATATATATATATATATATATATATATATATATATATATATATATAGACATACACACACTCACGAAATAAGATAGAACTAGTTCTGATAATTAAAAAAATGTTGAAGAAATTCAATTTTTTTCATTTTTCACAAATTAAGGGGATTAAGTTTGAAGGATGATTTGGTGGATGACAAGCAAATGATAAAGAAAAAAACTGGTGGAAATGAAAAGCAAAGATAAGCAAGTATATAACTCATCTTCATATTGACATCTTTCCTGCCAATGATTGTACTCTGTTAGTTTGTCATAAATGCAGTTCGAGAGAAAATAGGGAGCGGATGGTTGCAATAGCAAAGAATCGGAACACGCCAAACTTTTGTAGTAGATTTCAATTTTGACTCAACAATTTCCAGTTTGGTTGTTTAAAAACAAAAAAACTGAATGACGGTTGTGGTTCCAAATATAGCCCTATAACAAAAAGAGTAATGAAAGTTGTCAAGGGACATAAATGACAAAAAATCCCTGCACGGTATACACATTGGTTGCTAATTACATTCATGGGATCCTTTTATTTTGCATGCATTAGCTTTTTCAACTCTGAGTTTCATTCTCGTATTCAAACTATATAATGTTGGCAAACATTGTGACTAGTAATGCATTTAAGTTGCCTTGAGTTTCAAGTTAGAGTAATTACTGCAGATTACACTATGATATCTATTTGACATTTTTATTACGTGTTGATTTCATGTCTAAATTGTACAGGTGGTTACACATTTGTCGAAGGCATTCCCAAAGGACATGGAAGCTCCACCTGGTGGAGTTGATGACATGACAAAGCTCTCTTATTTGCATGAGCCTGGAGTTTTGCAAAATTTAGCTGCTAGATATGAACTTAATGAAATCTATGTGAGCTATCACCAGTTTAGATTTATATATTGGTTATGCTTCTTTTTTTTTAATTGTCATGAACACTTACAAGTTATAGCTCAAAGTTCAGTTAATTACATGCTTGACTGAATCACCCAAAGAGTTTCTGACATTATGCTGCCATGGCAGACTTATACTGGAAGTATTCTGATTGCAATTAATCCATTTCAAAGGCTACCTCATTTGTATGACACCCACATGATGGAACAGTATAGAGGGGCACCTCTTGGAGACTTGAGTCCTCATGTTTTTGCTGTTGCAGATGCTGCATACAGGTGATCTCAGTTTCTTTCATTGATGCATTGGTGTACGTTTTTTGTTTCTTTTCATGTTAGATTCAATATCTCTGATGATAGATGTATTTTAAGTTTAGGGCAATGATGAATGAAGGGAAAAACAATTCTATTTTGGTTAGTGGAGAAAGTGGCGCTGGTAAAACTGAAACCACAAAAATGCTCATGCGTTATCTTGCATTTTTGGGCGGACGAGCTGCCACAGAAGGAAGCACAGTAGAACAACAAGTTCTAGAGGTAAGATGAGCAAAAATGAATCTGTTGATATTTGGAAAATGAATGCTTGTTTTAACCACAAATAGAAAAGAAAATAGATTCTTTCCTTCACTGTTCTTTCCATAAAAATTTAATTGAAGCTTAAAGCAGCTATTTCTTGAGCTTATCTGTGATTTCATTCTAACTAATATGGTTGCAGTCAAATCCAGTGCTTGAAGCATTTGGCAATGCCAAAACTGTTAGAAATAACAATTCCAGGTTAGGTGCTATCTGGCCTTTAGTTTGAAGTCTGTTTATTGAATGCTGACTTGCAGCTTCCTGTGGATTAAGAGGTCCTTGCCACAGTGATTAGAAGTTCATTCATTAGAAGTCCTTTTGGACCATCCATTTGGAACGTATTGTTGACTGAACATGGCAATGCCATTCATTTGGACAATCAATATGAACAAATGAATGGTCCATAAGGACTTCAAACCAATGGTTTAATATATCAGTGAAGCAAATCTTGGTCTCAAAGTTCATGTTTAGTTACACAAGTCATGCATGGGGAATCCAGTGTATTTATCAACATACAACATTTTATTTTTTGTTGCAGTCGATTTGGTAAATTTGTTGAGATACAATTTGACAAGAGTGGAAGGATTTCTGGAGCTGCTATCAGAACTTACCTTCTTGAAAGGTCTCGTGTTTGCCAAATTTCAGACCCTGAACGGAACTATCATTGCTTTTACCGACTTTGTGCTGCACCCTCAGAGGTTAGAATATATCATCTATGGTAATGATCAGTTATAAGACTTTGCATTGTTGCCTCATAAGGTGCTAGGATTATTGGTTTTCATGACATAAGTTTTCTGCATCATCTTTAAATGGAGATATTTTGAATCTATCCAGCTTTTGTGGTATGTGTGTGTGTGTGTGGTTGTGTGACTGGTGCATGCAAACATGTGAGCTGTGCTCAAACCAAAATTTTAATAAGTTCTTGGTTTTTTTCTCCATCATGTTGCATTAACGTAAAGTTTTCCTGATATTTTTTGGAAAGTTGATTTTCTTAAATTTCCATAAATGAATATTTACATTGAAAAATCCAATTACAAACATTTAAATTTCACACATGAACTTTTGCCCTTTAAATTTCAGATATACTTATGTAAGATTGCACTCTATGAATTGTAACTGATGGTATCTCTAGAATTTCAGATATACTGATGTAAGATTGAACTCTATGATTATAACTTTATAAGTGATTAATATCTTTGGTAATTGATTTAAAAATACTTTTGTAAACATTACAGGTCATTGAGAAGTATAAGTTGGGGAATCCTAAATCTTTTCATTATCTTAACCAATCTAACTGCTATGAACTTGCTGGTGTAAGTGATGCACTTGATTACCTCGCCACAAGGAGAGCTATGGATATTGTTGGGATCAGTGAGAAAGACCAGGTATTGGTGCTTCCAATGAAGAACAATCTGTTGTTTTATGTGAAAGTTTGCACGGAGATAAACTTAGAAAAACAGCTTTCTGAAAATCTTCTGATGCAAGTTTTCTCCAGGATGCAATTTTCAGAGTAATTGCGGCCATCCTCCATCTTGGTAATATTGTTTTTGCTAAAGGAAAGGAAATTGACTCTTCAGTCCTGAAAGATGACAATGCTAGGTTTCATCTCAATATGACAGCTGAACTACTGATGTATGCCTCTTATTTATCAAACCTTGTTTGTTTTGATTGTCTCTTGGTTTGTGTTGTCTGTCTATAACACAACCATTTGCTTCATTTTTGTTTATTTCACTTTCAGGTGTGATCCCCAGGCCCTGGAAAATGCATTGTGTAAACGTGTGATGGTAACTCCAGAAGAAGTTATCACGAGGACTCTTGACCCTCTTGGAGCAGCTACTAGCAGAGATGGTTTAGCCAAGACAATATATTCTCGCTTGTTTGACTGGTATGTTCTACCATGACTTCAAAACTTTTTAACTGATTGTTATCTGCTCTTATTTTTAAGATGCTAAAAATCACTTGCAATCATGCAAGTTGTAGTAATTTAGGCATTAGGATAATTGTGTAATAGATGAAACTTCAGGCTGGTGGACAAGATTAATTTTTCAATCGGGCAAGATCCAAATTCCAAGCACCTGATCGGAGTCCTTGATATCTATGGTTTTGAAAGCTTTAAATTCAACAGGTAACTTAAGTCATCAGATATGCTATTTTATGTGTTGAAAAATTGCTTTTTGTTAATATATTGAAACCTTGTTATTCCATGTTCCACAGTTTTGAGCAGTTCTGTATTAATTTTACAAATGAGAAGCTGCAGCAACATTTCAACCAGGTGAACAGGGTTTTTCTTTGTATGCTATTAAATTGGCTTTACACTTGAACTGACTTGACTATGAACTATTCAGCATGTATTCAAGATGGAGCAGGAGGAATACAAAAAGGAAGAAATTAATTGGAGTTACATAGAGTTTGTTGATAATCAAGATGTCCTTGACCTAATTGAGAAGGTTTTTTTTTGTTTCAATTTTCCTTCCATATAGAATTATTGACTGTTTTAATGTGGGATTTACTGCAGGAGGATGTAATTTGCAATTACATTTACTTTTCATTTCTCTAAATGTCTTCCATGTGATATATGTTCATATATTTGGATGTTAAAAGCTTTTGGAATAAATGTATCTTAATGGTTTTAATTATTTCAAAGTTTAATAGTCTTAACACACTCATATGATGCATCATAGACAGAACAAAAGCACCAAAGGCGTAACCTTTGCCATTCCAGGTCTCTTATAATTTGCTCTTTACATTTCATTTTAATTATCTCGTCATTCTTATCTCAAATAGCTGATGTAGATTAAAATGCTGAAATTCCAATCTTAATATTGTAAACATGCTTTAGAAGAAAAAGAAACAACACATCAGAAGAGACTGCTTACCTGAACAATTCAAAAGAAAATAAAGGAGGCCAAATTTATGCCACTGGATGATGGATTTATGACAACTGCACAATCAATTTTATTTACCTTTTCTATATTATTATTTTTGAACTGGAAGTTGGATATGGAGTAGGTCTAAATAGGCATAGTATATGAACACAAACAAACTGAATCTTGGACCTTATGTATAATCTTCTGATGTCCGCTGTTATGTTTCTTAAAAACTAATGAGGGAGCTTCTTCAATTTCTTGATCCTGTTTTTGACCTCTTGTTGCAAAGCTGGTTGATGAATGAATAACCCTGTAGACTTGTTTTATACTGCAATTTATAGGATCAAGTTTGTATATGTATCTCTTAAACTAGGCATTTCCCTCTTCCCTAGATATACTTTTGACTTCAATTTATCTTTTGCAGAAACCTGGCGGTGTTGTAGCCCTTCTGGATGAAGCATGGTATTTTTACTCTTTCTCCACAAAGTTCCACCTCATTTTCCCTGTCATTTATAGTAGAATTAGTATTAAACTTTTCCTGTACAATTCTTTTGGTACAAAACTGTAGCCTGTTATCTGGTCCCAAGTTAGTTGGTTTTATGGTTGGTCGTACATTAAAATTTTCATGATTCCCTTACACTTTGTTTTTCATGTTTCAGCATGTTTCCAAAGTCTACACATGAGACATTTGCTCAAAAGCTCTATCAGACATTTAAAACCAACAAACGCTTTGCCAAACCAAAGCTATCACAAACTGATTTTACAATTTCTCACTATGCTGGTGAGGTGAGATTCTGTTGTCTTTAGACCCTCATAATCAAAGCTGTGACTGCATGTCAAGGGATGCAACTGTTTTTATGTTTTTTCAGGTTACATATCAAGCTGACCAGTTTCTTGACAAAAACAAAGATTATGTGGTAGCTGAGCATCAAGACCTATTGAGTGCTTCCAAATGTCCTTTTGTTGCAGCACTTTTTCCTCCAGTCCGTCAGGAATCAAGCAAAACTTCAAAATTTTCATCTATTGGTTCAAGATTCAAGGTTCCACATTTCCTTATATGCTACATTTTGGAGGATTTGAAAAACTCTGTCCTTCATCTTTTCATTTGTGAACATTTGAAAGCATATAGCTGTTGTATTTTTTGTGCAGTTGCAATTGCAGTCTCTGATGGAGACTCTAAACTCAACAGAACCACATTACATCCGCTGTGTAAAGCCAAACAATCTTCTGAAACCTACTATCTTTGAAAATTCTAACGTCATCCAACAATTACGTTGTGGGGTGAGTACTTTTGGAACTAATTTTACCTTATTCATGATTTAAGTGTAACAACATCATGTTTTCCTTCATTATGGGAACTAGTACATCAATACTCATCTGAGTGTCTGTGCAGGGTGTTCTAGAAGCAATTAGAATCAGTTGTGCTGGATATCCTACTCGCCGAACATTCTATGAATTTCTTCACCGGTTTGGACTTCTTGCTCCAGAAGTTTTGGAAGGAAAGTAAGTATTCCATATCAGGTTGCATTTGACAGTCTCTCTCACCATGCATACATGCATACATGCATGCATGCATGCATACATGCATACATGCATACATACATACATACATACATACATACATACATACATACATACATACATACATACATACATACATACATACATACATACATGCATACATACATACATACATACATACATACATACTCTGTTCTAATGTCTGCAGTTTCATACAGCTATGATGAAAAAATTGCTTGTCAGAAGCTTCTGCAGAAGGGGTTAAAAGGGTTTCAGGTATTCTTTTAGCTGTTCATTTTCAAGTCTGTGCTTGCAAACAATTGCACATTTTTTCATGACATTCATGAAACTATAACTATGGGAGAATATCTGTATTGTATTCGTGAACATGGACATAAGCCTGCAGTATGGAATGTCAATAATAGCCAAATTACCTAATTTCAAATTAAATGTTGCTAGAAAATAAGGGTTTATTTTTGTCCTTTCTTTGGTTTCTCTCATGTTTTGACTGCTAATCTACACAAGCTGCATATGTTCATTGTATAGAGGCTACTTTTGTCTTTGTACCCATTCTTAAAAGCTATATCACACGGACTCTTCTAACAGGGCACCACACCCGCGTCGCACCCGTGTGGGTGCGACACTTGAACACAACTTCCTTTGTGTTAGGTGAAGTCAACCACACTGAGGTCCATTTCTATCCAAAAGTAGATTCAGTTAACCCTAATCAAGTCCATTTTTATCTATATTATATATATAAATACATAAATGCACACAAATACACTTAGTGTTAACTTAAAACTGTTAAAAAAATTATATATACTCCCTACACCCCCGCACCCAAGTTTTTTAAAGTGCCGCATCGCGGCATCCTCACCCGCATCCGCACCTGCACCTATGTGACATAGCTTAAAAGTAATAGAAAAGGAAGGGGCCAGATCATAACCCCTAATCCCTCTTCTTTCTCTTCATTCTCTTCATTTCCTATCCTTTGATTCTCCTCTCTTATTTTCTTCCTTTTCCCTCTTTTATTTTCTGGGTTCTTGATGCATGAAGATGTAAGCCTGGGCAGGAAACAAGTATCTATATGACATGTTGCTGACAATATGTACCTAGAAAACTACCACTTTGAACATTAAATTCTCGAGGGATCAAAAGTAACCATAATGATAAATATTATGAAGTTGTTGAGAAATTAAGTTGCATTAGTGGGTGTATTATATTGATGCCTTTCTGGCTAGAAAATGATCTGAAACTGTATGATAATCCTAGTTGCTAGATCAGGAATGAGAATTGTGAAGCAGTACAGAAATCGGAAGGAAGCGGTCATTCAAATTTTTAGAGCATTTGGGAAGCGAGAAGTGGAAACGGGAGAAGAAAGTAGGAAGTGTTATGGGAATCATTTAGGAAGCGATTCTCAGTCCAATTTGCTTGGATCAGGAGTTCGACATGATTCATGGAGAAACACTAACTCAATTTTGTGTAGGCATATCCAAGTCAGTCACAGTTTCTAATTGGTTGTCTTTATTAAATTGATATCCAGAGTGAATGATAGGGGTCAGATTTATCCATGAAGACTGGGTGTCTTATTTGGATCTGACCAGTTGACTGCTGTAGCATAGTTCAATAGTGTCATTTCTGTATTTAGTTCTTGGTGTTAAATTAGCTTGTTTTCAAATCAGTGTACGATATATGGTGTGTATCTTACGATACACCCCTGTATCTTACTATATGCCTTGATACAGGGCATATCTTATGATATGCAGTCAGTGTAATTTAAGTTGCACTGATTCCAATTTTTCTTTTTTCTTTTTTTAACATATAAGGCCCCTTAGCTCTAAGGGGGTTTGGCGTAGTGGGGTGGGGCCTTAGCCACTAGACGGGTGGTCAAGGTTCGATTTCCATGGGCGTCTCTTCTCTGCGCAAGCCGATGCCCAAACATAGGCCCCAAGGGTGGGGGTCCTGGCCTCAAAGTTTTATTCTGCTGGCACAATGATCTAGGTATAGCAGGCTGAGCCAGCACAACCAGGTCTTCACACGGGGTGCAGTTTCTTTGGGTCATAAATCGAAAAAATATAAAGCCCTTAGGGCCAATTCATACGTATTCCTAAAGACCTTGAGAGTGATATGAGAATGCGTGTGATTTTTTGCAAGAAAAAGAATAAAATGATGATGATAATCATGATTGACATTATCTAGTTCGTTTTTATTTGAATTTTAAAAAACTTATTTATGTAAAATTTTTAAGTATTGAAAAACACTTTGTGATTTTTTTTTGTTTATGTAAACACACACTATTATGAATCTTGTGATTAGCTTTGTTTAGTTGTTTAATATGCATATTATTTCATAGTTTACATTTTTCTTGTGAGATATGCATGTCATTCATAGCATAAAATGATGATTATTGGGTGTTTGATGTCTTATGCAACTCATAATTGTTTGATATTATGGTTTTATCCTGTACAATTCATCATTGTTTATTGTGTTATGAATTTTTTATCAAAAAATGTGACTTTTTACAATATGATACGTATCTTATTTTGGGTTTGGCCTATACGGGTTAGGATATGCTGTTTACAACCTTGTTGCAATCCACTTCTATTTTTGGCTTATCTTTACATACTTTTCTGTAACCAGTTTTTTTTGGAAGATCCATTACTGCATTGTGTTGTGAGTCATTTGTTTAAAATGGTCACTCTGAAGATCTTTTATTTACCATTTGGCTTCTGTTAATGCCTTTTGTAGATAGGTAAAACAAAGGTATTCTTGAGGGCTGGCCAAATGGCTGAGTTAGATGCACGTAGGGCTGAGGTCCTTAATAATGCAGCAAAAATTATTCAACGCCAAATACGGACACATATTGCTCGGAAGCAGTTTATTGCACTGCGGAAAGCCACCATCACTATTCAGTCCATTTGGAGAGGTTAGTTCTGTTGACTGCATGAAACATGCATTATACTTGTTTTCACCATTTCTATATCCAGTGATTTAATATATTTTTGGATTCTCTGTGGTTACTGTACTAAATCTTCACATAGCATTTGTTGGTTGTCAGTGCATGTTCATTGTTTCATGTACTGAATTTTATTTTTACATACTGAAATGTACTACAGCAAAATTGGCTTGCAAATTGTATGAACACATGCGCAAGGAAGCTGCTGCTATGAAAATTCAGAAGAACATAAGGAGGCACTTAGCTAGGTCAGCTTACATGCGACAGCAATTTTCTGCAGTTGTTCTGCAAACTGGTTTGAGGGCAATGGCTGCTCGTGATGAATATCGACTCAGGAAGAGAACCAAAGCTACGAGAATTATACAGGTTCTAACCTGATCATTGTTTCCACCAATGTTGTAAGAATCATCTTGAACCCTAAATCAATTTTCAAAACTATTCAGGGAATCAGGCGATTCCGATTCAGGGATGAATCATTTTGAATCACCCAACTTTCAACCACAGAAATACTAGTGTCAAAAAATATTAAAAATTTTAAAAGCTATTTTTTACCATTTTCAGATTTTTTTTTAAACTAGCCGGTTCAAGTCAGTTTCGTATTGATTTTCTCCCGATATGATATTGTATCGAGTGATTCAGGCTGATACCACCATCAATAATGGCCTTTATACACTGGAAAGTGCTTTACTTACACGATATGGTTCCAGGCACAATGGCGTTGTCATAGGGATTACTCATATTATAGAAGGCTTAAGAGGGCAGTGATCGTTTCCCAATGTGGTTGGAGAGGAAGAGTTGCAAGAAGAGAACTTCGAAAGCTCAGAATGGTCAGTGCCAGTGATATTCCATCTATGTTAATATAATTTTGATCATATCAAAATAGGGCAGGAATGTCTATTTTACTAGCATTAAGGTCATGCCTATATTCTGATGATAATTTAGGAATATTCTCATGTAATGAAACTGTTGCTTAAAAATTTAGACTTTCTAATTATTGAAGACCAGCTTCAGCAGTTTCTTATCTAAATTTATCCCATATAGTAATTTCAAATGCCATGTTTCTGAATTTTATCCAGGCCTCGAGAGAAACTGGTGCACTTAGAGAAGCCAAGGACAAGCTTGAAAAACAAGTGGAAGAGCTTACATGGCGTTTGCAATTGGAAAAACGCTTGAGGGTAACACGATTGAATCTCTGTATCATAGAAACTCCAATGTTGTATCACTGGTCCATCATGTTTCTTTTTCTGTCTTCTATTCAGTTTTTTTTGGAAGTTGATTGTATAGAATTTTATTAGCTGAAATGTACAACATATTCATTTCATGGATTAGAAAATTCTTGCTTTCAGGCTGATTTGGAGGAATCAAAGGCACAGGATATATCCAAACTTCAGGCCTCTTTGCAGGCCATGCAAACTAAAATAGATGAGGCCAATGCTATGCTTGTGAAAGAACGGGAAGCTGCACACAAGGCTATTGAAGAGGCACCCCCAGTAATTAAAGAAACACAAGTTCTTGTTGAGGACACTAAAAAGATTGAATCCCTGACAGCTGAAGTGGATGACCTGAAGGTACATGCTGACTCCAAGTTGGATCATTATTTCTTAGTATATTGCTGTTTGGTTTATTAAGATTATCTTTTTCCAGGATGATGAGAATGCATCCTATATCCCCGATTCATGGAAATCTGAATAGCAGAACAAATTTATATTTCAACTAGTTAAGATGTGTCATTCATATTGTCTCAGAAGACTTTTCGTGTATTTTCAGTTGCCTATCTAATTATTTGGATCTGCACAATAAGATGCAGTTTTACATCTGATGAATGCCAAAGGTGCAAATAGGAATGACCCCAATCAGAATCCGATTAGACGGATTCTGTAGCCAAATTCGGATCTGATTAATAATTGGATTATGTTCTGTATTGAGTTTTGCATTTGAACCCGAATCAGAATCTGACTAAAACCCGAACTCCATTAAGTGTAAATATCGGGTTTTAAGCTAGTTGAAACCATATCCCTGAACCCGACTAAAACCCGAACCAGATTAAGTGTAAATATCATGTTTTAAGCTAGCGGATCCGGATTCCATTTTATCTTATCCATCCGACTCCAAATTCAATTAGGTCAGACTCGGTAATGCCTACGTCCGACCCGAGATGAACCATTTACATCCCTAGGTTCTAAATTTTGTCACAATCTATGCACCTAGCTTATGTATTCTAAGAAATAAGTTTTAGTGCATGAAACCTTTTGCAATGCATAGGATAGATCTTTTTCACCTTTTCTTTTTTGTGTCATGCATTTACATCCATGCATTGGTAGGGCGTCTTCTATGTCACATGGGTGCGGGTGCGGGGGTGCGGCAAAAATATAAAAATTATATATATATATATATATATATATATATATATATATATATATATATATATATATATAAAGTCCAAAAGTTGGACATAAATGACCCTGGGTGCGTTGACTGCACCCAGGGTCAGGTTGACCGCATCGGGTGCAGGTGCGGGTGCGGGTGTGGCACCTAGTTGGAGAATCCCTGTGACATATAGGGCAAAAAAAATTTCTTGGCAAATTTTTTTTTTGAAGTCCAAAAATTGGACTAAAATGACCCTAAATGCGTTGACCGCACCCGCGTCGCATCGCGTTGACGCGGGTGCGGCACCCTGCTAGCCGAATCCCTGTGACATAGGGCGTCTTATATATTTTGTGTTTTATAGGTTTGAAAATTTGAAGCTGCTTCTGCTTTTCTGTTTTAAGTCAGGTCATGTTCATATTTTGGGCATGAATGAGCCCAAATTAGCCATTGGGAAACATATATATGTTTGCATGTAAATGGTGCATTCTTGCATAAATGATGGCCATTTGAAACTTTTCTGCTTGCTGAACATGTTCATTGAAAGATTACTTGTATTTGAAAAGGTCCTAAAGTACACAAGCATTATTATGACTTTGACAGGCATCACTGCAATCTGAGAAAGAAAGGGCTGATGATGCTGAGAAGAGATATGCTGAAGCACAAGAAATTAGTGAAAAAAGACAAAAGAAATTAGAAGAAAGTGAAGTAAAAATTCATCAGCTTCAGGAATCTTTGCACAGGTTCTTGTAATTTCTTGAGAAGTTAGTCATGCTAATAGCATTTGAAGCTTCTTTCTATACTTGCCTTCTAAATTCATTTCTCTGGCAATTTTTACGCAATCTCCATTCTTTTATTGACTTTATCCCTCTGTCTTTGCATCTAGCTTGCTTGCATAGTGGCAAACTTAAAATAATGGAGAAACTCTAAACCCGCTCTGGCATCACGGGTTTCTATGCATATTCTGGGCTTGTTGGATTTTTAGTTTTCCATCAATACCTAAGTTCTTCATGCAAACCAACACTAGAAAGCATCCAAAATATAAAAGAAGTTAAATTTATTTTTTTCTGAAAACAGGTCAAGCTTTCATCAGGGAATGTTTGATGGTTTCTATATGGTAGAGTGAAAAAAGTCCATATGATGACAATATCTAATATGCATATTGAGTCAGGCAATGAACCATCATGATTTAGTTTGTGGTTTCATCTCTCATGTTCCATAATGTAATTGAGTATTTTGTTGTATAAATATGAGTGGCAGCACAGTTTTAATTTAGGTTTTGTAGGCCATTTACATTCCAAATGTATTCTGGTAAAAAGACTTGCACATGTGTTTTGTACTTTTCACCCTCAAACTCTTGCTTACTATAATGAATCGTGACTAGAAATGTGCTGTATTTAGGATGCCCGCTTTTGCTTATTCACATCTCATGGTATAAGAGCAGCTAGCACTCACTAGGGAAATTCTTTCCCTTTGCTCTCAGATCCTTAATCCTATCTTCCTTTTTCAAGATCTCTTATTCTGTTTCTTTCCTCTCAGACTTCATTGATTTTTTTTTTCTATGTTAATGTCCTGTTGGTAGTGTTTGTTTGTTTTTTCTATTCTTCCCACTTCATTTCCTCTTATTGGTTTTATTTTGGCACCAGTTATAAGAAAAAACAAACCAATTCTTTTTGTTTCAGCCGATTCATTTATTGCTAAATCCTGCTTCACAGTTAAAGTTTCAGTGAAACTCACATGAACAAGTGTGGAGTTGTTGCAGATTAACTCATCATTCTTCAAATGCATCTCTACCTGAAATATTTAGTATAAATTGAATTACCAAACATGAGCAAGTTTTCCGGTCTCAAATATATTTGTATAGTAAAATGATGTGCTTGTGATACACCAGTAAGGAGACTCTCTCTCTCTCTCTCTCTCTCTCTCTCTCTCTCTCTCTCTCTCTCTCTCTCTCTCTCTCTCTCTCTCCAAACACCCAAATAGTTTTAATTTGTCAAAGGAAATAACTTTCTCTATTTTGGAAAGCAGAAATTTTAAGGGATAATGTTATTCAGTTAAACAATCCTGTTAAAGTATATATATATACATTAATATGTATATATATTTCTTTATGTAATAAGTAAAACCCATTATGGGTATTTTAGTTATTTCTCCTTATGTAATTAGTTGTGTTCATTAAGGGCACTTTAGGTTTTTATTATTTTTGTAATTTATTTTTTTTCAAGGGTATTATGGTCCTTATAATGCTCTTGAAATAGAGTTGTTGGGAGTGCTCCCAACATCTGTATTTCTAGCTGTTGGGAGTGCTCCCAACAACTATCCCGATGGCTCTTCTTTGCTTCCTTTTGTATATAAATAAGGGGTGTAACCCGTTTTGTATGTTAAGCTTGTTCTCAAGCATTGTCTCAATAAAATCCTTAAATGTTTTTATGTTGTTTCTCATGCCCATAAGTGGCATTGTGTTTGTGAATTGTATTTTGACCCATAAGTGGTCTCCATTTGTGTATGTTGTTCTTGCCCATAAGAGACACTTGTTTGTGTTGACCACATTTCATTACATGGTATCAGAGCATTGTTGCTCTTGGGTTGTAACTTGTATGTGAAGATCAAGAGGTGGATCGTGAGATTGGTGGAGCATTGGTTCGTTGGTTTGTTGCCTCAGAAAGAGCACCATCAAACTTCAACACATTTCTTGAAATCTTCTTTTCTTTTCTCTATTTTTTCTCTTCTCCTACTCTTTCTTTTCTTGGTACAATGGATGAAAAAGAAGTGGTTACAGTTGTTCCCGTCAAATTTGATGGGAAAAATTATAATATGTGGGTCACCGCTATGAAAAGAATTTTGGATGGCAAAGATTTATGGGACTATGTTAATGACTCCATATCGGAACCTCAACCTATTCTCACAAAATCTATTTATGGGGAAAATGGTATTACCAAAGAGGAACCTCTTAAAGATAAAGAGAGAGAAAAGGCTCTTTTAGACTACAAAAAGGCTATTAAAGCATGAGATATTGGGCATGCCAAGGTTTTATCCCTATTTATGGGGAGTATGTCATGCAAAAATATGTTGGAGTTTGAGAGGGCCAACGAAGCATGAGTTTATATCAAAGAAAACCATACCCAACATGATGGTGCCCATAAATGGGACTTACAAGATGAGATTCATAATTGTAAACAAGGAGAAAGAAGTGTTAGAGAGTACTATGGTACTCTCAAAAGACTTTGGGACTAAATGGCTAAAATGGAGCCTATTTGGGATACCCTTGATGATGCTCATTGTAGGAAAAATTAAATCCTTGGTGAACAAATTTTTCAATTTATGAGAGGGCTTAGGCCCGAATTTGAACATGTTTGTATTTCTATCATCCACCAGAAAAAAAAATCAAGAGGAGCTTCTTCTTTTGCATGAGATTCTAGCCCAAGTTTGCATGGAAGAAAAAAGGCTAAAATCCATGACCGAATCTAAAGAGTCTAAGGACAATGTATTGGTGGTTTCTAGAACCGGTGTCAATACTTATTCTTACAAGTCTCCTCACTTCTACAAGAATAATAATAATTCTTGGAAGTCAACGAGAAATAGAGGAGGTATGATGGGAGAAATGATACAAAAAAAAGAATTACTTGTTGTAACTGTGGAGAACCGGGGCACATCAAACATTTTTGCCCAAAATTAAAAAAGGATGAGAAAAGAGTAGCTACCCTAGAAGCTCCTCAAGAAAACAAGAAAGCCTCCAATTCTGGTTTTCAAGTCATGCCCTTGTCTCAACTTGCAGAAGCTCTACAACCTCTTCTCAAAGGCTCATCCTCCTTAACGGGTGTCACGGTCTTCTCTTCCTCACCTCTCGGTAAGATTTCTTGGCTCTTAGATTCCAGTGTCTCATTTCATATGACCCATAACAGTACTATCCTCTTTTATTGTGTTGTTAATTCAAGTAGATTTAATGTTTTTATCGAGGATGGATCCTCTTGGAATTAAAAGAATTGGAATTTTTTCAAACTCTTTAAAATTTTCTATTCCAAAAATCAGAATTGTTTCAAAACTTAACTTAAATCTTCTTTTAGTTTCCCAAATAATCGACTATGGTTGTAAGGTCTCCTTCACATCTGACCATTGTTTAATACAGGATCTCCAGTCTGGCAAGCAAGATTGGGGAAATGACATAGAGAAAGAGATCTCTACTACATGGACCAGTTGCTCATTCCCAAAGATTTTTTTTGCTTCAATGTATAAAAATTAGATATTTTTCTTTGGCATCAAAGACTAGGTCATCCTAGTATTTCTAAATTATCCAATGTATCTCATTTGAGAAAATTTTATAATGAAAAATCCAATATACCGACCGTATTCTTGGGAAAATGAAAGTCATTTCTTATTAAGAGATAACCTTTGTTGCCTCTAAACCACTTGAATTAATACACTCAGATGTTTGGGGTCTTGCTCTTGTTGCCTCTAAAGGAGGATTTACTTATTATGTGATATTTATGGATGATGAATGTCGTTTCACTTGGATTTTCTTTCTTAGGCACAAATATAAACTTTTTGAAACTTTCAAAACTTTTCACAAAGAGTATATGTCAAAAGACTTTAAAAATTATTTTTTGAATCACGGCATTTTACATAAAAAATCTTGTGCAAAAACGCCTCAACAAAATGGTTTAGCCGAAAGGAAACACAGGCATATAGTGGAAACCACTAGAACCCTACTTATGTCTAACATGTTCTAAAACACTTTTGGCCTAAAGTTGCGCTTGCTTCGGTTTACCTCATAAACAAACTTCCTTTAATCAACTTCAAAATATTTTTCTCTATGAGAAACTTTATAAAACTACCCTTTACTATTTCAGACTAAGGACTTTTGGATGTAAATGTTTTGTCCTTACAAATAAAAATGATAAACTTTCACCTAAAGCTATTCCTTGTGTTTTTCTTGGTTACGAAGAAACCCCAAAAGGATTTAGATGTCATAACTTAAAACATGATAAACTCTATATATCAAATAATGTTATCTTTATAGAGCAAGAAAGATTCTTTGATTTAAATGTGCTTATTAAAGAAAAAATGATTACTCTTTTCTTGAGTTACTTCCTACATGTAATGATGATATATTAAACAACAATGATAATGATGAACCTCGATCTGACATCCAGTATGGTGAGTCTAATGACATTAATGATGAACCTCCAGTTATCCAATATGGAAGATTTGGTGATAGACATCCAAATGCCTTAGAACAATATTCTAGCATAGAACCAAGCTCTCTTAGAAAATCCACTAGAATACATAGGCCTCCAGATAGATTTGTATCCTATGAAAATTTTGTTCCTCAATATAGAGCATGTCTAGCCAAGATTTTTTCTTATTTTGAATCTTCCTCATATAATCAAGCAAAAAATTGTCCTGAATGAATGAGTGTTATGAATGATGTAATACAAGCCTTAAAAAAATAAAAAACCTGAGATATAAGAAGTCTTTCTCATGGAAAGAAGATAATAGGTTGTAAATAAATTAAAATCAAGAGTGATGAAACTTTAGAGAGATATAAGGTTAGATTGGTGGTCAAGGGTTATTTTCAGGAGCATGATATAGTTTATGATGAAACTTTTGCCCTAGTTGCTAGGATGACTTCCGTTCAAACTCTTATAGTTGTAGTTGCCATCAGATGTTTGCCTATTTATCAAATGGATGTCAAGAATGCCTTTCTCAATGGTGAATTAAAGAAAGAAATTTATATGGACCCACCACCTAGATATGAGGCTCCTGTTGGAAAGGTGCTTCATTTAAGAAAAGCCTTTTATGGTTTAAAACGGGCACCTAATGCCTGGTATGATCATTTTAGTTTTGTTATGGTAAAATTGGGTTTTACTTCCTGCTATACTGACACTGCTATGTTTATTAAGAAATCTGATGTAGTATTGTTATTCTTCTCTATGTTGACGACATGATCATCACTGGAGGAGAAAAGACAAGGAGTTAGTTTTATTAAGAATGTTTTAAAACAAAGTTTTGAAATGACTGATTTAGGCTTTCTTAGATATTTTTTAGGGATTAAGGTTGTATATTTCGCTTATGGTTATTTTGTAACTCAATCTAAGTTTGCTAGACAAGTCTGAAATTACAAATGAAAAAGGGTGGACACTCCTGAATTGATAAATGCAAAAATGAAGATAGATGATGGCACACCTCTGGATGATCATACTCCTTATCGCCAAATGATTGGGGCCCTCACGTACTTTGACCATTATCAGACCTGATATCTCATATGCAGTCAATTCCAGCATTCCCATACCATTGTGCACATGAGTATTGTTATGTGTATCATTAGATATTTACAAAATTTTGTTTCTAAAGGGATTGCTTTTTCTTCCTCTTTCCCACTCGAATTAATTTTTATACTAACTCTGATTGAGGAGGAGATCCTAATGATAGACGCTCAACTACCGGTTTTTATGTGTTTGCAGGTGAAACATTAGTGTCTTGAAAATGTAAGAAGCAACAAAAAGTGTTGTCGTATACCGAAGTTGAGTATCATGTCGTGGCCACCACAATATCTCAAATTGTGTGGTTGAGAAGATTAGACATGGGGGTGCATATGCAATCACTTGCACGGTTATGCTGTGACAATAAAAGCGCCATCTACATAGTCGACAATCACATGTTTCATGAGTGCACCAAACATATTGAAATTGATTGCCACTATGTTCGTGAAGAGTACCTGAAGAAGACCATTATCTTGCCTTATGTAGCATCGGAATGTCAGTTAAGTTTTAGAGGGAGTGTTAAAGTATATATATGCTAACATATATATACATATTGTTTTGCATATGTACATATATATACATTAATATATTTCTTGATGCAATAAGTAAAACCCATTAGGGGTATTTTAGTCATTTCTCCTTGTGTAATTAGTTGTGTTCATTAGGGGCACTTTAGGTTTTTATTATTTTTATAATTTATTTTTTTATCAATGGTATTATAGTCCTTATAATGCTCTTGAAATAGAGTTGTTGGGAGTGCTCCCAACAACTATATTTCTAGGTGTTGGGAGTATTGAGATGTGATATATGCCACCAACGCTTGATCATGTTTCATCCAGGAAATATATTATGGATTCTGAACCTGTAAAGATTTAAGAACAACCCCTTTTTCATCCTTTTCTTCCTTTAATATGAATTCTGGTGGGGTCTGAATCGATTCATCCAAGTAACCAGAAAGGTCTTGGCTCTAAATAAAAGAAATAATTTGAGGTATTTAATTTTTTCGAAACTAGTTGATTGAGAAAGCTTGCTGAAAGAACTGAAGAGGAAGAAGAAGAATCCATGGTAGGTAAAGAAGGAATAAAAAGAAACAAAAAAGAAACACTACAATAACATAATTTGTTTGCATTTTTTTGCAGATCAAGGATAACCTATGTCACATGGGTGCGGGTGCGGGTGCGGGTGCGGGCGCGGGTGCGGGTGCGGGTGCGGGTGCGGGGATTCGGCACTTCCAAAAAACCCGGGTGCGGGGGTGCGGCAGGGGCAAAAATGTAATATATATATATATATATATATATATATATATATATATATATATATATATATATATATATATATATATATATATATATATATATATAAAGGGGAGAGAGAAAATCCTTTACGCAAAAAAGGATTTGAAAAGCTCCTGCCAGGAGCTGTCAGCTGCTGACAGCTCCTGCCAGGACTGGCAGCAGCTGACAGGAGCTGTCAGCTGCTGACAACTCCTGCCAGGACTGACAGGAGCTGCCAGGAGCTGCCTTTTCAAATCCGATTTTCTCTGCTGACAGCTCCTGTCAGCAGCTGACAGGAGCTGTCAGCCGATTTTTTTTTTTTAAAAAAAATCGCAGGAGCTGTCAGGAGCTGCCTTTTCAAATCCGATTTTCTCTGCTGACAGGAGCTGTCAGCAGATTTTTTTTTTTTTAAATTCGCAGCCCATCAACAGCTGTCAGCTGATTTTTTTTTTAAAAAAATTCGCAGCCCATTTTAGAGGGCAAATTTTTAAAAAAAAAAATCCAAAAAAAAGGACCTAAATGATCCTGGGTGCGGTCAACGCACCCAGGATCGGGTTGACCGCACCCGGTGCCGCACCCACACCCGCACCCGCGTCGAGTCGCGTCGACGCGGGTGCGGCACCCTGCTAGCCGAATCCCTGTGACATAGAGGATAACTCACATAAATATCAGATGAATGCAGCAATAAGACATGAGTGGTCAATAATTATAAATAAATGATTATTTTAAGATATGTGATATTAAAAAATTAATTATCACAATAAATATATAGAGACATTTCAAAGGATATAAGATTCAATACATATCTAATTGAAAATTTTGCTAGATGAAATCTGGTTTGAGAAAACAGTCAAGAAAAGGAATCCCAATGTTCCAAATAAGAAAAAGGAAAAAAAATCCAAAATCGATCTATTTTTTTTTTATTAAAAGGAACATAGATTTTTTGTTTTTGTCCAGTTTCAAACAAAACAATCAATCAGCAACAAGATGAAAATAAGAGCATACTTAGATCGGTATATTTAATCTATATATATATTTCTTATTTTCTCGAAAGGAATGGAAGAAGCAAGAAGAACATCAGGAAGAGGAAGAAAGAGAAAAGGAGGGAAGAGAATAGAGGGAATCAAAGAATAGGAGAAGTCAATACTTTCTTAACTCACCTGGATGGAGGAATCAAAACCCTGCTCTGATACCATATAAGTGTGAAGAATCCTTGCAAACAATCAAGTTTTCAAATAACTTGATACTTCAAATACTCAATACACAAAATAAATGCACAGTGTTTATAAGCTTTACACCACAAAAGAAGTGCAATAAATGCACAGTGTTTATAAGCTTTGAGATGAACTGTCACTATGTTCGGGAAGCGTATCTGAAAGGAGTTATAGATCTTCCATATGTAACTTCAGAATATCAGTTGGCAGATTTCTTCACCAAAGCTTTGTGTGCTCCACGGTTCAATTTTCTCCTTTGCAAACTTTCGGTCATCTTGCCCTAAGTTTGAGGGGGGGTGTTAAATTGTAATTTATAAGACAATGTATTTTTTATATATATTTTATATATATATAAAAGAAGATACATATACATATATATATTTCATATATGATATGTATTCATCTACTTGTATATATAAAATATATTTTTTTTTATTGTATTGGCTGTAGGGGTAATTTAGTCATTTCTACATTTTACGCATATTCATGTTTTTGAATATGATTGTAATTCCTCCTTTTTATTTTTTTATTTTTGTAATTTTTTTCATTTCTTATTTTTGTTTTTTTATATAATGTTTTTGTACACAGTCAGTGGCTGCATTGATTGTGTACACAGTTTTAAAAATATAGACGTTGGGCTGATTCTCAACGTCTCTAATAAGAGCTGTTGGGAATAGCCCAACGTCTCTTAAGTTTGCTTATAAATAAGGGCTATGTGAGCACATTGTATGTATGTATTAGAGTAAGGAGTTGTCTCCTTAAGCTTATAAACACTGTGCATTTATTGCACTTTCTTTGGTGTAAAGCTTATTTGAAAACTTGATTGTTTGCAAGGATTCTTCACAATAAGATCTGCACCAGAAATCAGTTTTTAGAGAAGAAGAGAGAGAGGAGGAAGAAAGAAGCTGCAACAAAATGATTCTCCACACCTTTCATTAGGGTTGTGGGTTACTTTAAAACATTATGTATTTTATATGAAAAAAGTACCTCTAATTAATATACAAGAAACAATACAACTAAGAGGGGTAATATGGCCAAGCTGAACATAATATATTACAATATGCTTGGGACATCAGACAGACTTTAGATCTGGATCCAGATCCAATAGATCACGTCTCCATAGGGATCACTTCCCAATGGCTCTTCTTTACTTCTTTTTGTGTCTAAATAGGGGGTGTAACCCCTCTTGTATGTTAAGCTTTATCTCAAGCATTGTCTCAATAAAATCTTTATATTTTTTATGTTGTTTCTCATGCCCATAAGTGACATCGTGTTTGTGTTTGTGATTGTATCTTGACCCATAAGTGGTCTCCATTTGTGTATGTTGTTCTTGCCCATAAGAGCCACTTGTTTGTGTTGATCACATTTCATTCACTAATATGGGCGTGCCATGATTTTATCCTCTGAAACTTTGTCCACATATAAATCTCTACTATTCTACTTTACAACTTTATAATGTTTAAAATGAAAGTGCATTCTTGCTCTTTATTATGTTTTACTTTGAGAGTTGCTCTCTTCGCTGATGATTTGCTATGATTTTGTAAATCAGGCTTGAGGAAAAAATATCCAACTTGGAGTCAGAAAATCAGGTCTTCCGTCAGCAGGCTTTGACTATTGCACCAAATAAGCTTCTCTCAGGGCGATCTAGATCAATTATTCAGGTAAGGAAAACACTGGCTTTTGTTGATAAAATTTCAACCAACTTGCTGTACTGAAAAGCCCTTATTTACACTTGCAGAGGAGTCCTGAGAACGGTCACATTTTGAGTAGTGATCCAAAGGCATCTATTGTAAGTTGATCTCTCTTCTCCAAGGAGATAACTTCCGTTCACTTGCCTCAACTCTTTCTTTTCTGAGTCATTCTTCATAATGTGTCTTAGTTTCATGATGTCAATGATCTCAGGATTCACATAGTGCTGCATCAGGCCAACTGGATGCTTCTGAAGTAGAGGACAAGCCACAGAAATCACTTAATGAGAGACAACAGGTAATAAATTTATTTTCCATTATTCAAGTTATTTCACAGGTATGTTTCTATTGGCTGAATTTGGTCATCAGTTGTTCTGAAGCAATTTACTGCACATACCATCTTCAGGAGAATCAGGAATTGTTAATTAAGTGTATCTCTGAAGACTTGGGCTTCACTGGAAGCAGGCCAGTTGCTGCTTGCATTATATACAAATCCCTTCTGCAGTGGAGGTCATTTGAAGTTGAACGAACCAGTGTGTTCGACCGTATTATTACAAAAATTGGTCAAGCAATTGAGGTATGTCCTGTATATTCTGTCAAAGATCTTGATGTGTGCATTTGTTCCTAAATTTGTTACCAATTATTGAAGCCCCAGGACAACAATGATGTGTTAGCCTATTGGCTGTCCAATGCATCCACTTTGTTGTTACTACTTCAACGTACACTAAAAGCAAGTGGGGCAGCTGGCATGGCTCCACAACGACGTCGATCATCATCAGCTACTTTGTTTGGTAGGATGACTCAAGTAAGACACAAGTTGTTTGCCTTATTAATTCTACATATCCATACTGCAGTTTGCTTCTGTACTCTTCTTAAAGGTCAGGGATTTATTGATTTTCTTGTTTTGATGGCATTATTCAGAGTTTCCGGGGATTACCACAGGGAACTAATCTTTCATTTATAAATGGGACTGTGATCAGTGGAGGAGATTCCTTGCGGCAAGTTGAAGCCAAATACCCTGCTTTATTATTCAAGCAGCAACTTACTGCATATGTAGAAAAGATATATGGCATGATACGGGATAATCTGAAGAAAGAAATATCCCCTTTGCTTGGTTTGTGTATTCAGGTAAGCTAATATTTTGGTTTACATGCTTTCTTGTTTCTTGTGTTCCTTAATTGTGAGTTTATGTATAAAATGGCCCATTCAGGCACCTAGGACATCTCGTGCAAGTCTAGTGAAAGGATCTTCTCGTTCTCATGCAAATTCTGCTGCTCAACAAGCTTTAATTGCTCATTGGCAAGGGATAGTGAAAGCCCTTGGCAATTGTTTGAACACATTGAAAGCCAATCATGTAAGCAAGGGCACCCTTTTTTCTTTTATTTGCCCAGATTCCTTGTCTAACATTATTTCTGATGTGTATGAAGCTGAAGCTAGCATGATCTCAAGTCAACTAGTTGAAATTATGAGTAGAAAACTGGAAATGCTGTCTGGTAATATCTATTTGACGTTATGGATCCTTCTGTCTGTTTAACTCAGGTACCTCCATTTTTAGTGCGGAAGGTTTTCACACAGATATTCTCCTTTATCAATGTACAGCTGTTCAACAGGCAAGAATCTGATCACTTTGTCCCGCTTGAAAGATCAAGGGATCAATCCTAGTTTCTACACAAAGTTGTTTCCTCCACTAACTTTCGTTTTTCATGCAGCCTTCTATTAAGGCGTGAGTGCTGCTCATTTAGTAATGGAGAATATGTTAAAGCAGGATTGGCTGAACTAGAGAATTGGTGCGACACAGCTACTGATGAAGTATCTCCACCTCTGCTTAGTATCATATTCCATAGTTCTTGATTTTTCAATTGCCTGAATTGATTTTCATTGCAGTATGCAGGTTCAGCATGGGATGAGTTGAAGCATATCAGACAGGCAATTGGTTTTCTGGTAATTATTTGTCTTTTGTGTGTGTGTGTGTGTGTGTGTATGTGTGCAGATGTATGTGCATGCATATTGGGGTGGGGGAGGAATGATCTAAGTTTAATCCCAGTACATTGTAAAGAGATCAAATTGATCTGTGGCATTTTAAGCTGGGATAAGCATGGTGGGGCATCCACATACTATCATATTCTCTTGGGATATTCCCATCTTTCTGACCTGAGTGGACGTTAGTAAATAAAAATAATCAATTGTAGAGAAAATATTAATCATGTTGTGCTCTGACAAGCCCAGGGACTTATTCGTGACATGGTTTACCTCATTCAGGTTATACATCAGAAGCCAAAGAAAACACTTGATGAAATAAGTCATGATCTTTGTCCCGTGAGTGGTTCATCTCTAATGGTTTTCCTCTCTAAAGTGCATGCACAAGTGATTCTGAGAAACTTCACTAACTGTTACCTTTGTCTGTGTTTGTTTGCCATTGCTTTCAGGTGCTCAGTATACAACAGCTATACAGGATCAGTACAATGTACTGGGATGACAAGTATGGCACGCACAGTTTGTCCTCGGATGTAAGTTATATTGGATGCCATTACTCAAAACTAGGTTAGGATCAACATTGTTGTAATGTTTGTGGTGATCATGGTCCTAATTATGTGTGGACGACTTTCTGCTTTGGTGGTTTCCTTATCTCAGGTTATTTCGAACATGAGGGTCCTGATGACTGAGGATTCAAACAATGCTGTGAGCAATTCTTTCTTGTTGGATGACGATTCCAGGTCAGTGATATAATTGTGAACAGTTACAATCATTTTCCTAGAATATCTAGGTAGTCTTCACATGCTTAATAAGCCTGAACAGCAAGTATGGGTGCTAATAAGGGCCTGAAAGCCCTGTGTCCCAGGCACATGATTCTACTTTGTCATTGGCTGCATTAAAAATTAGATGAAGCAAACTGGGTCTATAAGAAACTAGAATCAACCCTTGCCATTCTTGCTGGCAGATCCCTCATAGTCATTCCTAGGTGTCTCAAGGCATCTTGAAATCTTAAGCAAATTGTTTATGCTATGCCATGGGCCATAACTCCTGACTCCCAGAGATTGCAATCTCTTGTTTATGGTTGCAGCATTCCCTTCTCAGTGGACGACATTTCAAAGTCGATGGCACAGATAGATATTTCAGATATCGAGCCACCACAGATGCTTCGTGAGAACTCGGGTTTCACCTTCTTGTTACCACCACGTACAGAGTAGTCTTCTTCTCTCAGCCTCACCTGTGGATCATTCAGTCTACATGCACCAAGAGCTCTCTTAGTTGATATATGCACAACATTTCTTCAAGCGTCATTCTTTTAATCATTTATTCTGTTGCCTTGGAAAGAGTAAGGCTATTCTTTTTAGCTCTCCTGGGGGCTGTACAGCAGGAACTGGAATTCCCAAAGGAGCTGGAATTCTCCAAGGGGGGGGGGGGGGGGGCTTGGCCTGCTCCCCTAGTATATCATGCATTGCAGCAGATACGCTTCAGTTTTCTTCCTCCTGTTGTAATAAATTTTCTGTTTTGACTTTTTATAGCAACATATTAGTGAATACAGGAACACGTTTTAACCAAGTTGTTTTAAGAAATTTGAGTAATATTTAATCCTTGTTGAAGGTGTTATCCCACCTTTCTGGAGAAGTAGCTAAACTGTATCCCAATAAAAAAAAGTACCAAGCTATGTCACACGGACTCGGCTCCAAGGTCGCCGCACCCGCGTCGACACGCACCGACACGGGTGCGGCTCGGACTCGGTCAACCCGACCCTGGGTGTGGTCAACGCACCCAAGGTCATTTTGGTCCATTTTTTGGAATTTTTTTTTTTGAATTTTTTTTTAAAAAATTTTCTGGGCTACAACTGTAAGGAAAAAAACCCATCACAACTAAAAAACCTGTACACTTTCAAGTTTTAAGTACAGAATGGGCACAACTCAAGTTTTTGTGGTTTTTTCCTGTATGAAGAAAGTGAATTATTACAGTGTATGAAGAAAGTGCCCAAAAGTGAATTATTCCTGTATGAAGAAAGTGTACAAAATGCCTTCACAACTCATCACCTGTCCCCTAATGGGCACAACTTTGACCGAGTCTTATTTATATATATATATATATATATATATATATATATATACTTTTTTTTATTTTTTATTTTAATATATATAGCCGAATCCCCGTGTCCAAAATTTTTGAAATTGCGCCGCACCCGTGTCGCACCCGCACCCGCACCCATGTGACATAGGTACCAAGCAGAAGAATGGGTCGAATTGTGGAAAAAAGTTGAAAAATAAGTCTCCAAACTTTTACTCAATTTATCCCAACTTTCCCAAAATAAACTGGGATATTGCAGCATACTGCGTGATGAAAATTCCCAATTTATCCCATTTTTCTGGAAATGTGGCTGATTCCATCTAGTTAACCGCCCTCTTTTCTCACTTCTTTTGTTCACATCTTAACAAATGAAAAAGAATAGGGAAATTTTCAAAAGCACCGGTAAACTTTGGCTGATAATAAAAAACACACCTAAGTTTTTTATATTGTTAAAAAAATGCCTAAAGTTAGAGAAATGTATTGCTTCTAAACCATTTATTTCCCAAACCCTTTTAAAAAACATGTGTACGTGTTTTTTGCTAAATCCAGACCTGTAGATGTGTTATCATTGTTTATTCCAAAGTTATTGGAAGCTTCTTAGATAGGTTGGAAGCTCGCTTTTCGGAAATTCGCTTCGAAAGTGTGATACTCCTCACTTCTGAAACTTGATGAGAACCTCGATTCCCCCACGCTTCTCCTATGCTTTCCACACGCTTCATTTATTCTTATTATATGTTCTCTTACTCAATTTTTCATGCTTTTTATGTGTTTTCTCCGACTCTTCTCACTCACTTTTATGTGCTTTCGGTAAATTGGTAGTCAACATTTTTAGATTTTGTTAAAAATTTAATTCTTACACTAAAAAATCAAATAATTTAATATTTGCCACTTTTATTTTAGTTTTTATTTGTGTTTTATTTTGATTCTCATTCAATTCTTATATTTCTTTTTTTTTATTCCTTGCTTCCCGCTTCCTATGTATTTTAAAATGCATCGCTTCTCTCTTCCGCTTCTCGTATCGTTTTCCACTTCCGCTCCCTAGTTTGGCAACCTTGGTTTATTCATGAAAAACCATGCTTTGTCTTGAATCAATTTAACAAGAAATCTTGATTTTTAATTAATCAAGTTTTTGGTGCAATATGAACCGCTAAATTTTTTTTTTGAGTTAAAAACACATCTAAATATAAAAATTGTTTAAACTAAACTAATACATATTTTCTACTAAATAAAGCATAGAGATCACTTCTATGAGTTTAGGTTAATCAAAAAATACTTGCAAGTATGTTTCCTAGAAGGGTTTGGAATGAGTTTGGGAGATAAATGATCTAGAGCTACACCTTATTCTCTAAAGTTATGCTCTATTAGGTGTTAAGGAAAAACACATTTTCATCAATATAATTTGGGATTATCCAAAGTTGTGTTGATATGATAAAATTATAGAAAAAGATTATACTGTATGACAAATATGATGCGTTTTCCGAAATGTCCCAAAATTTTTGCTATTTTTTTCATGTTTAAAATCGTAAATACCCAACTTCGTTATGACCTTTTTAACCCTCACTTGTGTGGAACTGATGAAGTTTGCATGATATATCGCTTTGCTCCTCAGGTAATGCAAACTCTCACTTAAAAGAAGTTTCACATTTTTTTTTGCAAACATCACAAAGGTCGCATAAAATTGTGTGAACATTGTGTTAATCTCAAACTTTAGAACATCGCACATACCTGACGAAGTTTACATAAAATTATGCACGAACCACGTGTTACTTTCAAACTTCAGAACATCGCACATATCTGTCAAAGTTCACACATATTTCATGAAGTTCGCATAAAATTATATGCAAAACAATTTAGTATAAAAACCAAAACACCATACCCATGGCTCTTTTCACATAATTTTTTAGGGTTCTTTGTGTTCCCCAACCAGTGGTCATTAATCGGCTTCCCGAAAGTGACTTTTCTGGCAGTATTTTTGGCAATTATTTTGAAAACTATTCCTACGAGACTTTATTTTAGAGTATTATGGAATCATCAACAATGATTTTTTTTCGGTAAGCACATATTTAATAGTTGAACCAATTTTTTTTTTTTGAAGCAATTTTTTTTTCATTTGTTTTGACGATTCATATGCTTCTATTCTATTCTCCAGTTTTGTTGTTTATATATTGCAGATCTTGTATAATAAATATTGTATATTGGGCATAATGTTTGATTTTTTTCCTTAACGATTTTGCTTTTTGTCTTGTGTCTCTATTGCTCGTCTGTTTACCTATATTCCTTGTCCTAGTATTGTAAGAAATTTTTAATTTGTTTAATATAATATGCAAACTGAGAAGTATATGTCGAAGGGGTCCACATTCGGATCATTTTCTACTGTTAGTGCACAACAAAAAAAATCAAAGAAGAAAACTTAAGAACTGGGTCATCCTTTGTACTATAAAACAAGGAGCTTTTTTGACACGTGGATAGAGAGAGAGAGAGCCACATCCAATGCCAAAAGTCTAGGTGTCTGATATTTTTCATGGAGAAGGCACCCTTCGTAAACTCAAAAAATTGGACTCAATCACTCAGCAAAAAATACAAAGAAAGTTGGTCAAACAACAACTAGTCGTTTCACAATGGCCCATATCTAAGAAAGAATGTGTAGAAAAAGTTGAAGGGTTTATGGTTTGAATGTTGTCTCACATCTCGAAAGTATCTAAATAAGGAGAGAGTGACTCAGTGGTAAAGAAGAGTGGCCCATTTACTCAAACTGATGTTGTTGCGGACTTGAATACCCAAATAAATAAGGCTAAAAATATGAGCAACTGTAGTGATAGTGATGAGATAAGGATGAAAGTACCTCACCAAGGAGAGGATGAGAAACCTAAGGTTGAGGTTAATGTGGATCATCCTCAAGGAAGTGGATGTATCCCAAGGTCCTGTGGTTAAATCAGATGAAGGTACATTACCAAGCAGTTGTGTGATTTTTATTTCAAAGCAAAGGAGGATGTGTTCAACGGAGAAAGCATTAAGCTATCATGTTTGAGGGACTTTTTGGACCCCAAAAGCGGATAGACCAAGAAGGAGAAGCTACCGTGTGTTGGAGGGAAGGCCGATAGTAGGGTGTAGAAAAAAGTGAGGGAATTATTGCTCTACTTCTTTGGGACATTCTTATTTATCGACACTAGTGGAAAATTGATTCATGCATCGTATATTCAATTTTTGCAAGACCTAGATCGCGTCGATCAATATGCATGGGGAACAATCTCACTTGCACACTTGTATGCAAGTTTAAGGAACACAAGGAGTGAAAGAAAAAAAAACATGACCAGGATGTTGGTGTTGTTGGAGGTATTTATTTCTTCATTCTACAATACAAGTTATGATTTATACTCAAACATTATTTAACATTATTGATATATTATACCGTATATTAATCCTTGTTAATCCTTATAGGTTCAACAATTTGGGTTTGTTCAACAACCCTGTCTTCCTTGCATTGTATATAAATCTTTCTCACTGCAAACAAAGGATCAGACGAAATATTACCCCACTTTATTCCTTTTTAAAGTTGAAGAGTGGTGCAATGATGATGAAGACATCAACTTGTCATCTATGGTACACGACATTAATGACGAGCAACAAAGAAAGCAGTGAATACTCAGTTAACTCTTGCACTAGACAAAATCCATATGCTAAAGGAGATGTTACAAACTCCAACTGACCTTCTTGAAAATACAAATAAGGTCAATGAGGAGCTATGAGCGCATATAAGGCATCTACAACAATAGTGATTGCAGAACCTTCGATTGTTTTATATTTTTTTGGGTAAATTATATATTTTTATACAAACAACATTGAGATTTATTGTATGTTTTTAGGGTCGTAAAATGTAAATTTGTTAAATGTTTTGTAAATTTGTTCAATGTTCTATAATTTGTTGCATGTTTGTTCAATGTATGTTTATATAAACAACAATGACTGCAAAACGTAAATTTGTTCAATGTTCTGTAATTCTAAGTCTGTCAAATTTTAAAAGTGTAACTAAGATTCATTGTATGTTTGTAAATGATTATGTAATTTTCAATTATAGCTTTTTAGGAATTTTGTTTTATAGTTATTCTTGATCACATGATATTTCAAAAATTTGCAACAATATTGGAGATCATTAAACCTTTTATCGATATCAATTTCTCAATCGTTTGAGCTTGTTGTTAGCCACTGAAATTGTTTATAATCATTAAGTGGTTTGTTATGTAATTGGTCATACAAATGAGATGTCTTTGCTTCAATGCTTTTCAATTATTCTTCATTGTATGAAAATCCATTGAACAAGAACCTATTCAATGTCTCATTAGTGTAAAAACATAAAACAATTCTTAGGATCAACAAATGTTCATATAACTTCTACAACATACCAAGGCTTTAACTTCTTAAATTCCATTCGTGCATCACTTTCACCCATCATTATTTGTCCAATGTTATCACTATCTTTGTTATTTTTTATCGACATGGTATAACCATCATCATCGATATCATCTGATTCTCCACTGCTACCACTAATTGATTGTTCAGTTGCACAAATGAAGTCAATATTCATCGTATCTATCACCTTCAATCCATCCATGCATTCATAATTCATGTATTTCCAATATTTAAGATTAACCATATATGCAAAAATACAATAATTGTATATATATCTTAAGCACAAATTAAAACTTGTAACTAGCTTTATCATTGGTTTGCTAATGTGGTTCCTCATTCTCTACAATGATACTTTGATCATTCACAGTTTGAAACAGTTAGATGATCAACAAAGAACTAAGCTCAATAGATGGTACTTGAGATAGATGCATGTTCTCTAAAGGATCATCATCATTTCATTCATCAACTGCTTCTTGTTTAACTTTCAGGGCAACAACATTTTCTTGAATTTTACGAGTTACTAAGTAAATGTTGCCACTAAATAACATGCATTCTACGTCATCATCATCCAAGACCTCTATCCACATATGTTGTCCATATAATTTGGGATCTCCCCTATGCTAGAGGATAATTGGCTCTTCTGCATATCCAGTTTTAAGAGTCATCAAAACTACAAATTCCTTGCAGCTAATATTTTTTTAAACTGATATAAATCTCCAAGTACAGTGATCAATCTTACAGTAGTATATTTTAAACCTTTAAGAGATTATAGTTAGGTGTCTATACCAATCACACAACATTTATCACTTATCTTTAAAAACTATCACGTGAGAAAAGGACATCAATATATTATATATATATATATATGTGAAAAAAACCATAAACATGGTAAACCCTAAATGGTAAATTCGGTGATAATTATTAAATAAAACACAGGGGTAATACCCATAAAATTTTTGACAATTATTTAAATAATTAAAGATAAATTTTATGTCTTAAATATAAATTTTTATTTATTTAAATATGCATTTGAGTTAGAATTGATTGTGTATATTAATTCAAACTTTAATCCCAAGTGAATTGAAATTTTAACTAAAGTTAAAATGAAATTTGAATTTAACTCAAGGTTAATTTCATACAAATTAGAATTTAACATGAATTTGAATTTAGATTTAATTTCAATTAAATTTGGATTTGGTATATGGGTTTGGATCCAAATTAGGGTTCAAAACTAGTTGAATTTAGATTAGGTATGAAATCCAAAACCTAAAATGGCTCTAAGATCCAAATTAGAAATTTTAGAATTAATTAAATTAATAAAATACAATCCAAGAGGGTGGGACCGCCCCTTAAGTGGGCCCACACCTCTTGGATGGAATTTTGTTTTCAAAAACTTAAATCCATTAGAAATAATAAGTAGAAAAAATAAGATAAGAAAAGTCAAAACTTACCAAATTTGATTTAAGGCTTTCGAAAAGCCTTAAGTCAAATTAGGAGTTCAATTGGTAACTAAGGCAAGGAGAGGGACCCACATGGGACATCCCTACCTTCTTGGAAATTTAGGGAAAAAAGAAAACAAAATAAAGAAAAAAAAAGAAAACTTTTTATAAAAAAAGAAGCAAGTTGGAAAATTAGTTTGATTGGATTTTTTTAAAAGGAGAAAGGGTCATTTGCTAATTGGGCTGCCCAAGAGGGGCGTCCCACCCTCTTCCTCTCTTTCTTTCTCAAAATTTCTTCTTCTTCTTCTCTCTCTCTCTTCTTCCACATTTGGTTCAGACCTCCCAACAGCCATTAGAGCTTCTTAGTCGTGCTACTATAGGAGAAAGAAGCTTGCAAAAGAATTGAAAACCATTATGAAGTAGGTGCATCAAATGCATAGGCGTGGGTCAGTCTAAACGCATAGATTATGCATAGGGGTTATTTCAAGATCTGAACCAAGAGTAGTTTAGACCTTAGAACAACAAAAAGAGATTTGTTTTTGGATTTCAAAATCGTTTTTGGTGAATCCATGTCACCATATTGGATTTTTTGAAAACCGGTTTGACAAAAAAATGATATTTGAAGCCTTAAAGCAAAAATCAGTTTTAAAGAGGATTAGGTATGTGACTAAGTGGCAGATCTTAATTATTTTTAGCATATTTAATGTGTGAATGTTGGATTTTTATAATACAATCATGAGTTATGAGTTTTGAAAATTTTGTTATGAATAAATTCATGTTTAAACCACGTAAAGAAATGTTTTAAGGCGAAAATTGATGTGGGGGTTTATGGTTCATGTTAGAACAAATTGGTAATAACATATTAGTTAGTTAATTTCATGTTAGTTGTGTCAATTATAATGAAAATATATCTATAAAATGTATGTGTTAATGCCTTGTTTGTTTTATTAATGTGTTTGGACAAATTTTGGATTTTGAAAAAAATCCAAGAAAGGAAAAGACAGATTTAGCATGTTAAAGGCCAAATAAATGCTTATGGTGTGTTACCAAATGTTCTTAAGTATTTGAAATTATGGTTTCTTATGAGTTAATAGCCAATTTGAATGTATTTCTTGAATGCACATAAATCTTGAAATGTTTTGTTATGCTATTTACATTTTTAGCCTCATCAGTTTCAAAAAAAAATTGTTTCTCCTAGAATATGAATCCAATAAATAAAAACAAAAAACACAGGTGTTCTACACATATAGAGTTTGATTTTAGAATCTTGTTTCACTCCATTTGAATCAAAATTAAGGGTGAAATGTCCATTGCAACAAAGCACAATTTTTTTATCCTACTTGCAAAATTATTTCGACCTATCATTTTATAAAATATAAAATAACTCAAATTAAATTGTGAAAAATATGAGTGGAAGTCAATACATAGTAGAAGTCTCTGTAAAAAGTATTTTGTTAAAAGAGTTTATAGTAAATCTCAGGAAATTCCTCAAGTTGGAAAATTGTTTGCAGTTTACAGAATCTGGCTTGTAAATTTTCATAATAGGGGTCAAATGAAGAATTTTTATAATTTTATTATGAATGATTTTGGGGTTGTGTTTTTAGAGTTTGATTCCTGACATGTTAGGGAAACTGCAGTAAAATTATGATGGCCAAATCTATTATTTGCAATTGTTGGTAGATTTTTCAAAATCATAAAAGTTTTTGTGAAACAACAGGGAGCTGAATTTTCCCTAAATGCTTGATATTGTTGTTCTTATTGAGTGATAGTCATGACCTATGCTATGTTTTTTTATGCATGTTAAATAAATGTGTATCATGCCTAATCATGTACGCTAAGAAGTCATGTATCATGTTACATGAGAATGTGCATTAGATATAATTAAGCATGACCTTAAGATATAATTCAGACATATATGGATTTGATGAATAGGCATAATAGTTAATGAAACTATGCATGTTGCCTATATGTGTTTGAAAGCATGTGAATATGTAAATTAATGTAGGCATGATGACAATGTTAAGGGGTATGTATGACCTGAATGGTATAGCATGTGCAGTGAACCTAATGAGAAAAAATTTGTACATGAGATGTATTTTTATGCATTAATGTCTCAAGTTGTGATTTTATAACATTATGCATCAAATATGTGATATGGGGCATGTGCATGGCTCGTGAGTGAGCCTGGGTTCAACAAAACCTGCAAGTGCTTGTTGGGCACTAAGAAAGAAAAAAATATAGTAAAGCATGCATATAATCACTTTAGCCTCCAGGAAACATAGCTCAAAGTTACCTAGAGGTGGGGTTTGTACCGTGAACTTTTGAATGAGTTAGTAAACAATTTTGTGTTATGAAAGCATTCTGGAAATGAGCTTGGGCTAGAGAGCCCATGTATTGAGAGCACTTGAATTTAAGTTATGAGCCTAATTTTAAATAACACATAGTAACTCATTCAAACCCAATGACCACCCTGGAAAGAGTGGAGGTACACTCGACCGATCAACCGTTTGTTGTTTTGGAGATCTAGGCGTCTCCATTGGTTCACAGTCGTCGATCATAGGAGGTCAAACTACAATGTGGACTATGTGGTATATCCTAAACCTCTACAAAGTATAAATCAATTTTGCACGGACCACTGAGAGTATTTCTCGGTCATAGATCACCTCAGTGAAAAACTCCAAGGAGAGTTTACAGGTTCTTCTAATCAATGAGGATAATAAATCACATGATATAACATATACCCCATTGTCTTGGTTGAACCGAAGTTAGAATCCTTGAGTATGTACCCTTCAGAACGAGGAAAGAAAAATAAAACACTAGCATATAGACTTACTAGCATTAATACAATCTGTACATGATGCAGGGTTGTTTATGGGTTGTTTATTTACCTATGAAAATTGACAAAGTAGGATACTTATCATGTACATTGCCTGTAAGCATGACGTGGTTATGAATTTATGAAATATGTCATATCAATATATTGTGTTGCATGATTCAATTGTTTATCTATACCTAAACCTATGCTTATCTCTTGTGTTTGGATTTTATCTATGTTTATGTTGTTTGGTGTACCCTATGGGGGTTGTGGTTTATTGCCGCCTACTTTAAAGTTTTTCAGATAATGTATGCACTGACATGATGGCTAGTTGCTTGGTGGCGTCAGACGGATTATTATCGTTCTCTTTCTCGAGAGATCTAGCTTGTTTTGGATATTATTTTTATTAAGCTGGATTTTTACTTAATATTTATAGACTCTGAATTTATTGGGTACTGGTTTGAATTAATCTTACGAATTAAGTTCTTTAAATCCAGTTGTGTGTGTGTGTTTGGGTTTATTGTAACTCACTCAAAGTTTAATTTGCTTTCAAATCAACTATTTTGTTGGCTTTGCAATTAGATATGTAAAAAAAAATACTTAAATTTCTTTTATTAAATTTTGGGGTGTTACATAAGAAACAAAAAAAAACATCCACAACAACGAACAAACACAAATATATATATATATATATATATATATATATATATATATATATATGATCATATTTAAAAAAAAAGCATCAAATCATACTATGTGCCTAATATACTATGTTTATTATACAAGATTCGCAATATATAAACAACAAAACTGGAAGATAGAATAGCAGCATACGAATCACAGAAATAAATAGAAAAAAACAGTGTTAGAAAAAAAGGACTGGTTTAGCCATTAAATATATGCTTATTGAAAAAAAATCACTGTCGATGATTCCAGAATACTTAAGGATGAAGTTTCGCAAGAAAAGTCATCGTCGAAAAGCATGTTTGAGACCACAAAGAACCCTAAAAAATTATACAAAAAGAGCCCTGTGGTGTGGTGTTTCAGTTTTTATACCAAATTATTTTTCACATAATTTTATGCAAACTTTGTGACATATGTGCGAACTTCATCAGGTATGTGCGATGTTTCGAAGTTTGAAAGTAACACAAGGTTCATACATAATTTTATACGAACTTCATGACATATGTGCGATGTTCCAAAGTTTGAAATTAACACGAAGTTCGCACAATTTTATGCGACCTTCGTAATGTTAAAAAAAAAAACATGTGAAACTCCTTTTAAGTGGGAGTTTGTGTTATCCTACGAGCAGAGCGACATATCATGCGAACTTTGCCAGTTTGGCTCAAGCGAGGGTTAAAAAAGTCAAAATGAAGTTGGGTATTTGCGGTTTTGAACATTGAAAGAATAACAGAAATTTCGGAGCAGTTAGAAAATGGATCATATTTGTGTCATTTCTATAAAATTAGTGATTTACCTTTAGAAAAACATTTTTTTTTCAAAAGCACACTTTGAAGTTCTAGTGATAATGTGAACACACACCTAAGTTATGGTAACTGTAGCATATATCTAACGACAACTTTGACGGAAATAAACCAACCTTCGTTTCTTTAATTTACCATAAAAAAGTTTAGGTATGTTTTTAACAATGTGTTTTTTATAGCTTTAGGTGTATATTTGAAATTTTTCTAAACGAATAATATAAAAAAGTTCGTATAAGAAGCCTCAACGGCTATCTGCTGCCAGTTTGGAAGTTGTCAACTTGCTAATTATAGTCTTCTTGTACCACAGAGATGGTATCCCATGTGGTAAGCGGGGTCCTGTGTCAAGCTGAAGACTCAGGATCGAATCCCTCTGTTACATGAGGCAGCCGTTGTTAGGGGTCCGCCTAACCTCAGCTTGCCTTTAAAAAAAAAATTACAGATATTCTTTATTAACTCCAATAGTACCCAACGAATCCTGTACAACTGGCAAGATCCTCTCACATGGCCTTGACTTTTGGGTAACCATTGATTTTCTTTATTCTGATTCTCCTCACCATCTTCTTCTTTTCTCTCTCTCAGGAACCCCAGGGACCAAGGAAGGAATGGAGGGGAATCGGAGAGAGTTGGAGGTGGGAGGGAACCAACTCGTCATCTACGACCACGACGCCGTCGCCGGAGACGCTTCCGGCCGAGATCCGGTGGGAGCCTGCCTCTGGGACTGCGCCATCGTCCTCGCGCACTACCTCCCTTCCCTCCCCATCGCCAGCAAGCGCGTCGTCGAACTCGGCGCCGGGACGGGCCTGCCGGGCCTGGTGGCGGCGAAGCTAGGAGCGTCGCGCGTCGTTCTCACGGACCTCCCAGAGCTCCTGCCGGGCCTACACCGGAACGCGGAGGCGAACGGCCTCTCTGGCGGCGCGGTCGAGGTGAGGCCGCTCCGGTGGGGCGGCGACTGCTCCGCCCTCGCTCCGCCGCCCTTCGACGTCGTGCTCATGTCCGACCTCCTCTACGACGCCTCCGCCGTGCCGGACCTATGCCGGAGCCTCAAGGAGCTTAGCGACGACCGCACGCTGATCCTGCTCTCCTATGAGCTGCGCGCCGGGACGACTGCGTGCTTCGGCGGCCTCCGGCGCGCCGGGTTCCGGTGGCTCAAGGTCGGCTCGGAGCACCTGCACCCCGTTTGGCAGAGCGAGGATATCGGGATCTTTCGTCTCTTTCGCGGTACATGATCTGTGGGTTTTTTTTTATGCAAAAATCACGAACTTGTTTCAGGAACCGTAAATAGAAGTATTAAATGTTTAAGAAATTTGTCTTTAATTATATGAAAAGCTCGTACGATATTTGGTAAATAGAAGTAAATGAAATGACGAAGGAACATTCACTGAGAAGCGGGTCACTTAGCAGGCCTGCTTTCCGATCTGATCAGGTGATCTGCCGAATCACTTTAAGGAGAGTGATTTGGCATCCTCACCTTCCACAAATTGCATAAAGGCCGTGGGTTCTCGTGGGATGAATCAATGGAGGGTGAAGATGTCAAATTAAAGTGATTTGACGGATCACCTGATCTGCTCTCCTACGTTACTGTAAGGTAAAACTCCGGACATAACCACCCAGTCTTATGTGCCCCAACCAAGATAGCGATAGAAGCTGTAGATAGCCCCCGTGTGCTATCGGGATTCGTTCCTACACCTTCGGCTTGACACAAAACCTTGCTGGCCCATTGACCACACTAGACCCTGTGCTATCAAACACTTGGTTTGTCTAGGTTAGAATCAAATACATTATCATAATGCAGATTACAATACTACATGATATGAATGTAAAACAATTGATTCAAACGGTAACAGGGTTCAAGCTGTTTTCTGAAAAACACTGTTTTCTGAAAAACACCCACAGAGAACCAAGAGAGAGCATGGAGAGAGAAAAACCAAAAGATCTCGAGAGTCACCAACGTCTGCGTAACCGTAACCTTCTAACCATGTTTTATAATCCCTGAATAGATACTAAAAACGTGAAAGAGATATGTTACCTGTTACGAAGTAACGTGACCCGTCAACAAAATGATCCATTATTCATTTTTTTTCCTTTATTTAATCCAAATAAAAATAATTAATGCAGGACAAAAAGAACATTGGACTTAGATAATAGATATGGTCTTAAAGGGCCAATTACCCGAACTCAAGCCCGACCCGCTCGACACAACGCGACGGGCGCGCACGCGTGTGTGTGGTAAACATTTCATCCTTTTGTTCTTTGGAACAAGTGATTGAATCACCAAGTGAGATATAAACCCCACCACCATTTTGTGATTCTCCAATATGGTACTATTTCATATCATCAAAGTACAAAAAGTACTCTATAAAGGAAGTGATCCCCAAATTGCTTTCTTCTTTGAATTATATACTCTTCTTTTCTTACATCCAACATTCTCCCACAAATTCAAAGAATGAAAGCAGGAGAAAATAAAAATTCAAGATGGAGTAATCTGAAGTAGGACCTATCATGCTTTCAGTAATGGAACCTTCTAGTTTGAACAACTACCTTAGTTGGTTAACTTTACTCGCACAGAAACGAAGTGAACTAAAGTCTTGAACTTGAACCTTTGGTGTAGAAGTATCCATTAGTAACAACATGATAAAGGATCTGGTTGTAATATTTAGAGCAGTGCATTAATGGTCATGCGCCCGAATCCTGTTTCATGAGTGACTTCAAGAATAACCCAATTTCTTAAACTACGGCCACACAATCACACTCACACTCACATAGGTGGGCTTCTCAAGAGATGCAGTGCTAACATCTTGCCTAGAAGGCTTTGAACCCATTCAGAGTTTTCACTCTTCCTTTACTTACAACTATAGCACATTTCCAGATTAATCAAGAGAAAAGACACAGATACATAATATCACATTAAGAAGGTGCTATCCAGTTCACCCTATAGCTTGTTATTACCATAATGAACCTACTTTGTGGGATTTCTACTCAGATAGGTTGGGTTGTCACTGTAAATGAACTACTGATGGGTTTCAGTCTCATTCCCTCTCTGGATTTCAGGACTAATGAATTATCTAGTCCATTTGTTAATGGATCAGTTGTGTTCTCTTTGACCCAACATAGTCCACAACAACCACTAACTGAGACACTAGTTCCCTTACCGATTTTATTCTGACTTGGATGTGTCTTCTCTGTTTTTTATTATATTTAGTACTTTTGATCTTTGCAATTGTGGTCATATTGTCACAATGCACAAATATCAGAGGAATTAGTTTGCACATTAAAAGAAGTTTCTCTATAAGTCCTTTTAACCATTCATCTTTCATTCATGTGATATCTAAAGCACAGAGCTCAGCTTCAAAAGTAGACCGTGAGAAGATGGTTTGTTTTACTGACCTCCAAGCGACTGCGCCGCCACCCAAGGTAAATACATACCCTATTACGCCATGACTCCCAGAGTTCATGACTATTCATCTCGCATCACTATATCTCTCAAGTACGATAGAGAATCTCTTGTAATGCAAACTCAAGAAAATAGTGTCTTTCAGGTACCTAAGTACCATGTCCAATGCCTTTCAATTAGTGCGATTTGGACAACTTATGTATCTACTTAATTTTGTCATATAGAACGAAATATTCGGTCTCGTGCAATTTGCAAGATACATCAAACTTCCAATAATCTAGGAATACCTTAATTGAGACACAAGAATATCAATCGTATTCTTATAAAGAGGAGTAGATGAGTCATATGAAGTGGTTACAGATCTTCCTTTGTCATAGCCAAATTTCTCAAGTACGTTCTCAACATAATGAGATTGAGAAATAGTTATTTCATTAATTGAACGAAACAGTTTTAAGCCTAAGATCACATTTGCAATACCCATATCCTTCATATCAAATTTATTACTAAGAAATGACTTTGTCTCATTCACAATTCCCATATTGAAACTAAACAATAGGATGTCATCTATATACATGCATAAAATGATACATGCATCACTTTTAACTTTGCAATAAACACATTTATCAGATTCATTGACGACAAAGTTAAATGATAAAATAACTTTATCAAATTTCTCATGCCATTGTTTATGAACTTGTTTTAGTCCATATAATGACTTAACAAGTCTACAAACTTTATTCTCATTACCAGGAGCCACAAAACCCTCAGGTTGATCCATATAGATCTCTTCTTTAAGATCATCATGTAAAAAAGCGATCTTCATGTTCATTTGATGGACCGAGAGATCATAAATAGAAGTCAATGCAATAAGCACCCTAATTGTGGTCATTCGAGTAACTGAAGAATATGTGTCAAAATAATATATTTCTTCTTTTTATTTGAACTCATTGACAACCAGTCTAGCCTTGTACTTATTAATGAATCCATCTGATTTTAACTTCTTCTTAAAGATCCATTTTCACCCAATAGTAGAGCTACCACGAGGGAGGTCAACAAGTTCTCAAGTGTCATTAGAGACAATGGAGTCCATTTCACTCTTTATGGCTTCTTTTTAATGTCTTGCTTCAGGTGAGGCCATTGCATCTTGGAAAATAGGAGGATCATTCTTGATAAGGTAAGTGATATAATCACTTCCCAAATCTTTGGTAATTTGTAGTCTCTTGCTCCTTTTTGGTTCAACCACTTCCTCGAACTCATTTGGTCAAGTGTGGGAACAAGATGACACAACCCTCACATCTGTCATCATTTCTACATGTTCGAGAATAAAACCAGAAGTTGAAGGTACATCTAAAGAAGAAAGATTATAAGGTATACCAACTTTCATGGGAAATACTTCCTCAAAAAATGTAGCTTCTCGAAGCTCAATAATAGAGTTTACATATATATCAGATATTTTTGACTTAATTACTAAGAACTTATAGGCATAGTTGTTCTCTATATAACTTAAAAAGACAACATCTATGGTTTTAAGACTCAGCTTCTTCCTATTGTGCTCTAGGACAAGTACCTTCACAAGGCACCCCCACACTTTGAAGTATTTTAAGTTAGATTTCTTATTTCTCCAGAGTTCAAATGGGCTAGTATCCTTATGCTTCTGGAGAACTCTATTCAGAATATAGCAAGCCGTATTCAGAGCATCCTCTCATATATAGGTAGATAATCCAGATCTCCTAAATAGAGCATTTATCATGTCAGTTAGGGTTCTATTTTTTCTTTCTGCAATCTCATTAGATTGAGGAGAATATGGAGTGGTAAACTCGTGAACTATGCCAACGGATTGACAATGTTCATCAAGTTTGTTAGACGTATATTCTCCTCATTTATTAGACCTCAATTTTTTAAGTTTTCTACCCGTTTGTGTTTTTGCTTCATTCTTAAAAATAAAAATTTATCAAAAGCTTCATCTTTTTATTTTAGCAGATACACATAACAGTATTTAGTGTCATCATCTATAAAAGTGATAAAGTACTTTTTATAATTTCTAGTTAACACTCCATTAAACTCACATATATCTTTGTGCACCAAATCAAATATTTCAGAATCTCTAACAATCGCATGAAATGGTTTCCTACATTGTTTTGCTTACACATAAATTTCACATTTTTAGTTTTATCTATGGAATGTTTAGGAATCATCTTCAAGTTCATCATGCGTTTTACATAATTAAAATTCGCATGACCCAATTTATTATGCCACAAATAAGATGATTTTATATTGTAAGCAACATTAGACAATGAATCAAAAAAAATATCGTTCTCTAATTTATTATTGCAAACATGTTCAACACGATGTTTAAACAAACCATCATCTAAATACCCATTGCCAATAAATGTTTCAAAATGTAATGTAATAACTTTATTATATTTAAAGTTAAATTCATAACCCTCTCTAACTAGACATGAACCACTTAAAATATTTCTTCTAACTACAGGCACATGGTGCACTCCGTGTAGAAATAGAACCCGTCCTGAAGGAAACTTCAGGTCTACGCATCCAATCTCCAACACCTTTACAGTCGTGGAGTTGCCCATAGTCATGGATCTGCCTGCAAAAGCCTGATAAGAGACAAAGATAGACTTATCAACACAAATATTCACATTAGCCTCTGTGTCAACCAACCACTCAATTGGCTCATAAACATGATAGATTTGAGGGTTAACAGAAACATACCCATCATTGGTCCCAATGACCTCAGTCACCATATTGACTTGAGGAGTACCATCTGTGGTCCCATGAGCCTTGGCCTTCTTAGAAGGACATTCTTTGGCTCAATGCCCAACCTGTCCACAATTTCAGCAAGGTTTGTTCTTTGTCTTTTTCTGAATTTTGTCCTTGGGTTTGAATTGATTTTTCATTGTAGGTTTAACCTTTTGTCTCTTGCCTTTAAATGGTCCGGTCATCATATTCACTTTAGGTTGTTCAGTTGGCATCACAACTTGTTTCTGACTCCTATGCTCTTCCTTAATGGCTATGGCTACCATAAGATCATCCAGGAAAATCTTTTCTCTACAGTGCTTGAGAGATATGTCAAAGTCTACCCAAGACTTATAAATTTTTTTTACGATAGTCATGACTTGATTTCATAAAGTTTCATATCAGCCTCAACCAAACTATGAAACAATAGCAGAAACTCATGTGCTTGTTCAGTGATCGACTTGCCCTCAACCATTTGATACTTCAGAAACTTGGCAACAAAGTATTTCTCAAAACCTTGGTCTTCGGTATTGTACTTTTTGTTAAGTTGATCCCATAGGGCTTTAACAGTGGTAGATGAGGAACTGTATACGTCGAATAAAGTGTTGGACAGAGCCAACAGAATGCAACCACAACATATATCATCTTTCTCTTTTCACTCTACAACCGCAATAACAGTGACGGGATCAGGATTAATATAAAAAATTATAGGGCATTCGAACTCCAAAACATAAATCAAGCCTATAGTCGTGAACCAGATTTTCATGTGTTGTTGCCAGTGCTTAAAATTTTGATCGACAAACTTTTCAGGCATATCGGACATGTCTACTTTCGGTATAAAACTAGATGAGATTGACATGCTTAGAATCTTCTCTAAGTCTGCTACAATCAAATACATTATCATAATGCAAATCAGATTACAATACAACATGATATGCATATAAAATAATTGATTCAAACTGTAACAGGGTTCACGCATGACATGTTTCATTTTAAACCAAAATCTAGACGAAGGCAATAAATCAAATAGATGCATAGAACAGAATAAGAACAACAATAAAAATATGTTAATATTCTATAATAGGCTAAGGCTTATAAAAATACTCTCCTTAGAGAAAATTCACCTCCACATATGGTGCAAAAATGGTCAGGTGTCATTCCTCCAGGATACAATAGCCTCGGCGATCTGGATTGGTGCACTCCGATGGTAGATCACCCTTCGAAAATAATCTATGTGAACGACTGCTGCAGAACTCCCCTTTCTGGGAAACACTTATAGGGAAGCAAGAGAGAACAGGGAGAGAGAAAAACCAAAAGATCTCGAGAATCACTAGCGTCTGCATAACCGTAGCCCTCTAACAACGTTTTATAATCCCTGAACGGATACTAAAAACATGGAAGAGATCTGTTACCTGTTACTAAGACCATTGGACTTAGATAATTGATATGGCCCTAAAGGGCCAATTACCCAAACCCGAACCCTAACTCGGCCCGACTCGGCATGACACGGCGGGTGCGCACGCGCACGTGTATGTGGTAACCATCCCATCCCCTGGTTCTTTGGAACAAGTGATTGAATCACCAAGTGAGGTATAAACCCCACCACCATTTTGTGATTCTTTAATATGGAACTATTCCACATCATCAAAGTTCAAAAAGTACTTCATAAAGGAAGTGATCTCCAAATTGCTTTCTTCTTTGAATTATATATTCTTCTCTTCTTACATCCAGGGGTCTCAACATCATTGAGCAGTCTCAATCAAGTCTTGAGTGGACCAACAACAAAAGTTAAAGTTATCTTATCCCTTTTCTTTATCAAGAAAGGAATGACGTCCCCACTTGCAAGTGAAGAGACTTCATACTGTCAAATTCCTAACAAGCTAAAGCTTCCCCAACTTGCTGGCAAACAGGAGCATCAGAATGGGATGAAAACACGGTTTCAGTGTTGTCAAAATATTGTTCTATCAATGTGTGATGTTAAGAGATAGAGTTGCCAAAAACATCTTCTCATGGAAGGTGTTGAAATGTGATGTTGGACCTGCCAACACCATTGTTTCAGCATAGCCACTGCTTCCAAACAGCAAGTGACTATGAGAGCATGGCAAAAACCACAACACAACCTCCAATTCAAAGATCCCAAACATAGCCTTAAAGAAATTTCTTGTTTCATTTGTAAACAAACTTAATCTAGAACGTGTTGATTCCATGAGACATAGTCAAGGGCTCCACATCTGCAAAAGTACTGGCCTTTGTAGCCTAACATAATAATATCTTTCATTGGCCTCCTAGACGTGTGTGGATGGATGAATCTGATTCAGCAAACAAAATATTCATGAATTTAGAAACCCCACTAGTTCACTTACAAGACCTTGAATGGTGGTTGGTGCCAACTCTGTTGCCCTGAACCTTATGCAACCAAAGTGTCTTTATGCTGCAAATAAATATATAATAAAAACAACACAGTAGCTGACTTTGGAGTCAAGAAGCCTCTGGTGTGTGTGAATCTGTGTTTGGAAGCCTAACCCTCTATTTGGGAACCAGTGTAGGAGGGAGTTGCAAGGAGTTGGGGAGAGTAGAACTATCAAAATTCAAGGGAAATGGATTTGAGAGGAGTTGTGGACTCCCTCTTTTGTTTTTGAAGCATAAATAACTCCTTCAAGGATTCAGGCTGGTAACTATTGATTTCTTACCATGTTTGAGAACCTGTACCATGGTATTTGGGTTGGACTAGGGCCTATAAATTAGGCATTAGCTCGATGTGTATGTATGTATATATATATATAATATGTATGCATATATATATATATATATATATATATATATATATATATATATATATATATAATGTACATGTAACATAAAAATTTAAGATTTATTGAGGTAAAATCCTATTGTTTATTAAGGTAAAATAATATAAGATTGTTCTTTATTTTTCCTTAAATTCGCTTTTTGAAAACATAACACAAGACTATTCTTTCTTTAAAAACTCATTTTTGAATGCAGAATTCCAAACCAATACTCAAAATCACAAAACAATTACACACTTATGCAAAACATAAAGATCATTCATTTTACAAAATGTATCTTGTACAAAATGTTTATCAACATATACATTAATGTACAAAAGTCAACATCCATGAATGTTCATGTGTCCGCTACCACATCTGTGTACCATTGGGTGCCTGAAAACAATATCAATCGAAGAGGTGAGACAACAAACACCTCAATGTGATCCAATTACACAACACGAGCATCACAAGGTAGTAGTACGAGATTAAATCAGTTGAAAAACTACTTGGCCAAAAATATCATTTCTCAAACAAGAAGAGTCGATCATCAACTCATCAAGTGTTAACCTCCAAGTAAAACTTACATTGAGAAAGAAACTCAAAAAGAGTCGACTCTATTGAACCAGGGGTCGACCCTCAAATAGGGTTAAGTCTCTCTAAATGAATAAGGAGGAAGCGACCCTTTATTCTTAAGTATCGATCTTCAGAATAGAATATAACACAAGAGGTGTCAACCATCCAAACTATAATATCCAAAAAAATTAGTGAATATTTTAATAAAATATTAAGGAATTTACTTGTTCGATATTTGGTCTACACAGGCGAATTTAAATATTTAGCAAGTTATTGTTATTTATAATAATTAATTATTAATTGATAAATTAAAATTGGGATTTATGAGGTTTAAAATTATATTTGGGTTTGGATCTCAATAAGGGATCCAAAAGGGACAACTCATATGAATGTAAGTTAGAAATATCTTATTTAAATACATAGGATCCATTGGATCTTTAAACTATTTGAGTTTTGATCTAGGAAGAGATCCAAATTGATTAACCCACATGACTGAGATTGAATCCATTTGATGAATCCAATCCAAACTAAAACTAAATTAGGTTTGGATTTAGGTAAGGATCCAACCTCATCAATTGGGATTGGATCTATTTGGTTGACCCAATCCAAACTAGAACTAAATTGGGTTTAGATCCATATTGAGATTCAAATCGAATATGAAATTGAATCTAGATACATAGAGAGCTAATTGGATCTTAATAAATATATAATATAAAGTAAACTTGATTTTAGATCCATTTGAAGACCCAATTGGACCTCATTATAAAGTACATTGGATTTGGATCCAATGAAAGCCAAATAGGCTTCATCAAATCCCATCCAAACCTATCCTCCCAAAACATCACATCATCCCCATCAAAATCAAATTTAAAACTCTACTGCAATTTCCTCCTAAATTTAAAATGCAAATAAATGCATTTCCTACTCAAATTTCAAACTCAATCTCCCCTCTCAAAATTTCAAAACTAATTTCCCCCTTTTTTAGTTTTTAAATTTTCCCTGCTAAATTTTCCTATAAATATCCCTCTCCATGCGCTCTCATTTATGTTTTATTCACTCTCTCGCACACTCACACGTTTCTCTCTCCTCACCCACCCTTCTTCTCTCCCGTTTCACTCTTTCACTGTCGTCTTGCTCTTCCCTTGACTTGAGGAGAGGGTTGACCCACCCTCCTCCACTCTTCCAGTGAGCCACGCCACCATCTCCTTGCAGAAAAACCCCATCTCCTCACTACCGCCCCTAGCAGCCGAACCACCACCCTTGCGCCAGCACCCGCCTGAGGTCGCCCAGCTCCACCCTGCTCAGTCGGGTGCCACATCACCCCACAACATCCTCTTCCTCCCTGAGCAACCTCAGCCGCACCACCTCCTTCCTACCGGACGACCATTCGCCTGTACATGCACCATCTTCCTCGTCTTGTTCTTCTTCCTGTCGAATTGATCGACAGCCGCCATCTTTTTCTCGGTTTTCAGTCGAGTAGTTGGACCCTCCCAGTTGTGCCATCCACTGCAACACCACTCATTCCTGGTTTTTGCCAAAATATCAGAGCCACCAGCCTCCTATTTTTTGTTCTTTCCAGTGACTACACCAGCCACAGGGGAGGACCACCAGCCCCTTCCCTGTCGTGCCACCTCTCGGCGCCTCACTGCTCAGCCAGGTGCCACCTCACCTATGACATCCTCCTAGATTCTTTCCTCTTCTTGTTGGTTTCCTGCTCAGTGTAGCACCACCTTCCTCCCAGCTAAACTGTGCAAGGCTCAGCCCAGCCAAACGGAGCCACACTCAGCCAAGCAGAGCGCCGAAGGAGCCTCATCCTCTGCTTGTGACCATTGCAACTGCTTGCTCCACTATCATTTTTGTTGAAGTTTTGTGGCCATTACCGCCATCTGGTTTTGTGAACTCGCTTAGAAGTGTGAGATCGCATGCATTTACATACTTTTGATATGGAACACTTGATACTCGCTAAGCCTCGCCTGCATTCGGACCGATGATGAGTGTAATTCACATTGCACATCTCGAAAGAAAAAATCCTTAAAGGGATTTACACAAACTTATATGAAAATTATATAATATTTAAAAAATATATATTTTATATATAATATGTACGTAAATAATATATATATATATATATATATTAAAATCGCAAGTTGCATGATTTGAATTTCATATACTTGCTAAATACATATACTGCCTGCACGAAATACACATGCATGAGTTTGAAATGTTTCTTATTATGAAATATGCTTAAGGTTTTGAATTATGAATACTTACTATGCATGCATGAACTTAGATTATGTTACACATGCTTCGAATTCAATGTACATATAATTGAATTCTAAATGTTGAACAATGCTTATTCAATTGTTACAAAACATTAACTATGCATGTTTCAAACTCTAAAGTTGTTTAAAAATGGATTTTTATGCATATATGATTTTGAATTTCACGATTGAAATGTTTTGACTGTGAAATCATGAAATTGCGATTATGTAAACTACACTCGCATGTATATCTAGCTCTTTGATATGCATATAGAAAATCTGGATTATGCTAACTTGAAGTTCGAACATTGTTTATGGTGTATGCTTATATTAAATTTTCAAAATACCTTTGTTGATTTTCAAATATTAATGTGTTCTTTTGGAAATCCTAAATACTTGTATGTAATGCATGATGAATTGCGATGAATGTTTTAAGCTCATGATGGAGTTATGATAAACAAGTGATTATATATTGATATGCATGCATAAAATGATAATGGCTCCTGATGGAGCTGGTGGTTCAAGGATCCAAACATATATTTATGAGGTGTAACATATGTGTAATTGTACTATAAGGCATGCAAGTCATACATGCACATGTGTAAGCTCCGGAACAAGCTCGAGTCGTTGAGAACCCATGTGGGTGCAAAAGATGCACCCTATTAGATGATAATATGCACACCTAATGAATGTTTGATCTACTTTCACGAGCAATGTGTTTGAATGGTTCAAAGCACTAGAGTAATCTGGTGAGTTATAAAATCTAAAAACGCTTGTAACCCATCATGACTCTACGCTACCTTGAAGAGGGTTGGTGATACAACCTCGAGTGACAAATAATAGGTTCATCTATGTTCTTGATTTTTTATGAGAGCAAGGCGTTCCAAATAGTCTCTAATCACTCGAAGGTTTAGGAGATCGAGGATATCCATGTATCTTAGGTGATAAATCTCCAACTATTGCAACTAGTTCATGGATGCATCCTATTGCACAACGCCTTTACAAGAATTATCTCTCGGTTAACAGTCGCCCGTTTTGGACCCTGAGCAGATAGACACCTAGGGCAATAAGAAGACATTGCATAATAAACACCCGTTGTGGTTTTTTTGTTACGATGTTGTTCCCCATGTACTTGACATAAACAATAACTAAGAAAAGCAAATACTTTCTAATTCACACATCTTAAAATGAAAATAAGTTTGTTAATCCTAATGAATAAAATATAATTATGAGCATGTCTCTAGATAATGTTGCTTAGCATTTACGAGCTTTAAGTAAGTTGTATGCAAGATTGTGGTCGGTATGATTAATGTTTTAATGTTATGTTATTACTTGAAACTGATATATAAGTACTTGTCAGGCTTTCATGAGTCTGGCCCTTTAAAAGGATTTTAGATGAATGATATGATGAAAAATGAATGGCGAGATGCAGTGGCGACGTCAAGAACTAGAACTTCTAAGGATTCAGAGCTAGACTTAGGATTTTGTTTAAAATGTTTGTTTTGATTCTAAGTACTTGTTTAACATCAAATTTCACTCTTCCTATTTAATATATTTCGTGAATGAATTCTGTAAGTAATATCATGGCTTGGTTTTCGTAAATAAATTCTTTGATCTTACGTTGTTGATCTACACCTATAATCCGCCCAAAGTTGTTTAACCCCAAAAGAAAGAATCTTGTTTTTGTTGTTTAAAGTTAAAAAACAAATAATTTTTTAGTAAATTTTTGGGTTAAGATTTTGAAGCGTTACACCAACTTAGGAGTCGACCCTAGACCCAACTGAATCAAAGAAGAGTGGACCCACACAACTCAGGGGTTGACCCTCAAAACCAAACTAGATCAAAGAGAAGTCGACTTAATTACCCAATTCATGGGTTGACATTCAACTATACACTAACAACTTGATAACAAAGAGGAGTCAACCCTACACTTCTAAGCATTGACCTTCATACAAACTTAATCAAAACTGATTCACAAGGCGTCGACCCACCTAATTCAGGTGTTGACTCTCAGATAAATTGAATTTCACTATAAGTCGACCCTCTCCTACTTAGAAATTGACTCCAGTCATAGATCATTGTGCTTACCTATATACATGGATGTTTGATTCATCCCTTTATTTAGTTGCTTTTACATTACATGTTATGCTCATGCACAAATTTTGTTATGCTTGTGTTTACAACCATGAGGGCATTACTCCTTGACACTATGGGCATCATTGGGCCATTCAAGTGGTTTTCATTCATTCATTTCATTTTCATTTTCATTTTCATCTTTAAATCCTTAGGTGGTTATCGTGACGCTTGAACCAGAGTCCAGAACCCTTCATCAAGGCATCCCTCTCCCTAGGACAACAGAGTTCAGGACACTCTTTGTTTCTCTCCTTGTGTCATCATAATCCACTCCTAAAGCTTACTGTAGTAGCTTCACCTCTGCCTCAAGTATTAGAGTCCAGTGTTTCCTAAGCCATCATGGTGGGAAAAAGATCTCTATGATCCAAAAGACAGGAACTCAATCAATTTTTTAGCAACTTTCATGGGGTTGGTGCATACTTGTTCTCACACGAGTAGGGGGGATGGGTGATGGATGGATGGAGTGTAGGGAGCTTGTTAGTCTCACTGATGCTCAGTAACGTCTGACAAGCTAACTCAAGCCACTCATGTCACCCTTCATGACAATATTTAGTGCATCTTGTTTTTAATTAATGTTTCTTATGCATTAAATAATCTCTCAACATAGCCTCTTGGTATTATGGGTCAACACTCAAAACATGCTCTTGTAATAAGATACATATAGGGTCATCATCCTAAAAAAAATTAGTTGTACGTATACATGCCTCTTTCTACTGATTAGTATTATCATCATCGTAATACTCATTATTGAAATTAGTGGGATTCCACATCCACATGCAATCCCACCTCATACAATATGAAAAATGCATCAATGCACAAAATGGGTCACTCTTTGACAACTAAAATCAAGTTAGTGCCTCATTGCACAAAGATTCATAAAAAAATCAACAAACACTGGTCCCATCGAGCCCTACATAATTGCTTCGGGCTGGCTCCTGTTAATCCCATGTTGAACAACCCTTACACAAAAATCCACAATATAAACCTCATAAATCTCTCAGTAGTTGACCCTTCTGAGTTCAACAATCGACTCTCCTGATACAAGGGTCGACCCTCTATCTCCGAAAAACATATGATAGAAACTAGAAACATGAGGGACTTGATTCCTGATCTGCAAAAGTAGACCCTCGAGGATAGTGCAGAAATAAAAAACATGAGGGAGTCGACTCCTGATCTACAGGAGTCTACCACAGACAAGACTGAACAAAAAATTCAAGCTTCAAAACAACATTTTTGACAAGAATTTAATGAATTTTCATCATAAAACATGAGATGAACAATTCTAGAATTAATTTATAAGAGAAACATGTTCAAAATTGCATTCAAAACTCTTACCCACTTACACTCACATGTATGCTTTAAGAACACCATTTTCTAAACATTTAACGGTCATGAGCATGCTAGATTTTCACAAAGTTTAAATCTCAACATAGTTTGTTACTTACAAGTACTTCTTAAATCAGTTAGTATACCACAGTTTTTTCTCAACATAAAAATATCCATGAACTGCACATAAATCACCTATCAATATGCCAAAAATCAAGGAAACTAGCATGATTTTCAACACAAATTCATTTATATACTAACATGCCCCTAGAGGTTCACGGAGTAATGGGATCACACTTGGATTAACGTAAGAAAACCAAAGAATCCACCCAACAAATTGGATTCAGCCCCAAATCAGACCGCAAATCTTCAAAGTTCAGTCAATATCATGTTCATATTATTCCTTTATTTGTAGAAACACCCTCGACCAAAAATCAGCTCCACACCCTGCACCTTTCACTTAGGCTTGTGAAAGGGGAGGGGTCCAACGCCAAGAAGGAGAAGAAATGGGGATAAGAGAGAATGTGTAGGCCAGTGAGGGAGATGAGAGAAAGAGTGAGGGAATGAGAGAGTGAGGAGAAAGAGAAGATGAGACAGAATGCATAACAAAGGAGAGAGATTAGTTTTTAAGTAAAAACCAATTAACCCAAATTATTACCTTTTAACACATGTCAAAGCTAAGTAAATCAGTGGGGGTTTATTTTAACGACAGCTGCCCCCTGTAGGCTGCTTTAATTTCTCAACATAACCTTTTTTTATATCAAAACTACCCTTAGTTACAAATCTATTTATCAAGCTGTCATTCCCCATAAAACAAAGAGTTTTTTAAACAAATTCCTAACCTTTCCTTGACAAAGTCACCCTTCACCTATTCTAGAATTTTTGGGCACATCCCTTGCCCAAAATTATGGTTTTATCTTTGGATCAAATAGGGTTTGATCGAAACCTGATTTTGACGATTTCAAGGACCACCCCTCCAAATAATTTAATATTTTTTAATATTAAACATGAATTACATGTAAAAACTCATATGATTATATTAAAATATGAAAATTACGGGTTTCAAAAAATTACGGGATTAAAACAGGAAATGTGGTGGGTATCGTGGATGGATGAGAAGTGTGACGTGGATGGGTGTTACAATGGTTATGATATGCATAGCGATGGTTGCAGAACCAAACTAAACACCCCCGTTATTCATGTTTGGCTTGCCGAGCATATTTTACGAGTTCCAACAAACCAAGCACGCATCTAATCATCGTATCTCAAATCTGAGTTTACGTTCGAAAGTCGGACAAGGTCAAATGCATCTTATGATTCGGATTAGCACCAAAAAGCCAGAATTACAACGTATCTCAAATCTGAGGGGACGTTCGGTTCGTTCCCACAGAATAGCTTTTTCAAGGAAACCGAACATGAGATTTCAGGCAGCCTTACGGCAACCCGTGAGATTTCAAGCATGATTCAGGATCACTTTCTAATATGCTTTCAAGCAAATTAGAAAGTAACTCTCATTTTGCAAAGGCATATCCTGTAGTTTAGGCACCCGAACTTGTCTATGATAGAAAGTCCAAACGATCAAATGCGTCATATGATTCGGATTAGAGTTAAAGGTTTGTCTAGATCCACCAGATTTCACTTTCTTTTAGATAGTCCAAGAGAAAAATCCCTCACCAAACTCGCCCCGCACATTGGCTGGCTTCCGGTTGGTAGGAGAATACAGCCAGCTTCAACTTTGTTGCAAAGGACGCCACCCGTGGGTTTCAAACTTGTGATGTGAATTCTGGAAAAGGTTAAACGAGAGCCACGTTGCTTAGGTGCGAACCGAGTGACCAACACACCAAAAACCGGAAGTGAGAGAGAGAGAGAGAGAGAGAGATGATTGCTTCGGCCGTTTCCGCATGTTGGTCTCTCAAACCTGCAAAGAGTAGCCCGATAGCATCCTCCCTCTTCAATGCAGCAGATCCGAAAGGATCCAATTGGGTGCGGTGGGGGAGGTTGCACGCGAGAGGTACCCTTCGTCTCTGTGGTGCCCAGAAGGGTAGAAGCACTCCCCAAAGGCCGCTCGTTTTGGATGGTGATGGACCAAAGAGAAGGATACAGCAGGTGGCCTTGTGGGTTATGGAAGGAGTATACATCGGTTGGCTCTTTCTTTTACCTTATGCTCCTGTATGTGACTTCATTCCAACTTATTACTTGCTCCCATCTAGTGTTATGGATGATTGAGTTTTGGGGGTTGTTTTTTCTTTGGTGTTTCCAAGTTTTTTCTTGATTTTTTGTTACTTCATTTTTTTGTGCATTTATTTGGTTCGTTTGTTTATTCATTTATTGTTTGAGATCTCCCTTCTGAGTAAAATGTATAAGGGATTAACTGAGTTTGAATTCTTGGAGTAATTGGCTTTCTGGTGTAGAGTTCACGATCTTTGCCTTTGCACAATTAAGTGAAAATGAGAACATTTTTCGGTTGAGATTTCTAAAATGTCGACAAAAAATAGGCCATTGTCATATAATTTGAGTACTTGTTGGGTATGTCTGTTTTATGCAAGAAACTGGCAAAAGGAATGTGACAGAAAAATATTTCATACATATCTGGTCTTTGGTATGAATGTTACTGATGGAGGCTCACCGCACTGAAATGGATTCCTTTGGAGACTTGGTGCTTAGACAGAACCAATTTTTAGTGTCTGCACAATTCGATTCATATAGAAGCTCATGGGTTTGGTATCCATTGTGAAACAGTATTGATCTGCTTTTGGGTTCAACATTTGATTGCAAACTGAAATAACATGTGAAACTGTAATCGTTCCTTGTTGAGACTGGTAAATGAGGGATTTTCTGAACACCATGCCCACAGACATGACAAAGGAACCAAAGGGAATCCACCGTCGAAATGCTTAGTCCAATGGGTCAAGTGGGATAGGAATATATGAGCTATAGAGTGTAGTGATCCCTGTATGCTGGGCATTGGCATAACTGTTAGCAGTAAGGTAGATGCCACAAGGTCATCCTCAAGAGGCTAAAATTAAATAGTACTTTTGTCAAGCAAAAATGTAGTTGAACATGCTATCTTGTTTGTTGACTAATGTGAAGGACACTTTATGTTCTTGAATGATAAGGTAAAATGCATTTCCCATGCAACAAAAAACAATATTTTCTGAATCATCACTTAGTGTTTATTCCTAAAATGGGTACTTAGTACAACTTGATTTGGAAAAGCATGTATTTGCTGTAGTGCTTTCAGAATAACAGACCAAAATTAGCCTGCCCTTTCCCAGGATCGATTATCCCCCTGGATCATACTGGTGGTTTGCCCAGTGAGAGTCCTTTTCGAGCTGGGGCACTCACCTGGGGTTTACTATCTAGGAGGGGGTGGGGGCATTAAGTGACCCCCATTCCTAGCCAGGATCCTCGTCATCAAAAGAAAAGAAAAAAAATACCAAAATTGGTACAATATCTTAATTCTTAAGGTCTTTTAAGCTGACCGTTGATGATGTGCTGGAAAAACTGCAAATACTGGAAATATCAACCAAAAAGGAGGGAAGAATAACAACGATTACACAAGCTTAAGAAGGCGCTGTCACGAACCAGTGGAGAAGGTGATAGGTATTGCAAACAATGGGTTACAAGAGCAATAAAGTAAATACAACCTTCAAGCCCACAAATGGACAAAGAAACAATATACAAAATGCACTTAAAGTGCTAATACAAGAGCCACAAAGGGCAACAACACATAAAAAATATAGGATTTTATTAAGAAGAATCCTTTCAACAAGGATGATTTACACTTGGGTTAGAATGCCCTATTTATAATGAAGTGGGGAGGCCAATATAGTTGTTGGGCCTTCCCAACAACTAGAAATATAGTTGTTGGGGAGGTCCCAACAACTATATTTGTCTTCCCAATAAAGCCCCAAGAGCTATATTGCCTTCCCAATAAAGCCCATGACAAGTGTACATATTACAACAATAATAAAAATAATAAAAAAGACCAAAATAACAATTATAAATATGTTCTTATTAGAATGAAATGACCAAAATACCCTTGAAGGTTATTTTGATTTACATAGAGCCAAACATCAAGAATATATATATATATATATATATATATATATATATATATATATATATATATATATATATATATATATATATATATTTTAACACCCCCCCTCAAACTTGTAGTGAGATCACCGAAAGTTTGTTGAGAAGTGACATAAAATGCGGAGTTGAAAGCGCCTTCGTAAAGAAGTCCGCTAGTTGACACTCGGAGGTAATATAGGGCATCTCAATAACTCCTCGAAGGTACTCTTCTCTGACATAGTGACCGTCCATTTCTATGTGCTTGGTTCGCTCGTGGAAGGTGTGGTTGCTTGCAATGTAGATTGAGCTTTTATTGCCGCAACACATATTCGTAGGACTAGAGATGGTTAGTCCCATGTCTTTTATAAGACTCTGCAACCAAATGATCTTCATAGTGGTTGTCACCATTGCTTTATATTTCACTTTTGTAGATGATAGAGAGATCTTCTGTTGTTTTTTGCATCTCCACGATATAAGTGAATCTCCTAAAAATACACAAAATCCATTCAACGATATAAATGAATCTCCTAAAAATACACAAAATCCAGTATTTAACACTATCAATTGGATTACCTCCCCAATTAGTATCAGTATAAGCAATTAAATTTAAAGAGGAAGAGGATGATAGAAATAGCCCTTTGGATATTGTATTTTTAATATATCTGACAATACGCAAAACAACACTCATATGTACTATTGTAGGGGCATGTTGGAATTGACTTGCTGAATTGACTCAATGTGCAATGTTTGGTTTGATAATGAATAAGTATGTTAGAGGTCCGATAAGTTGGCGATATGCAGTATGATATTGAAGAGGAACACCATCTTCTAATCGTAGCTTTGCGTTTATAACTTCTGGTTTATCAATTTTCTTTTCATCAGATATTCCAGACCTCACAATGATTTTCGCAGCCAGCTTCATCTAAGACAATATATAAACCCTTGGAGAAAAAACAACTTCAATACCTAAAAAGTATCTCAAAAAACCAAGGTCAAACATATCAAAATGTTCTTTAAGAATAATTTTTATTTCACCAATTCTCTTTGTGTCGCTTTCTATAATAATTATATCATCAACATATAATAAGAGTACAACAATGTAAGTACCTATAACTTTAACAAAAAGAGTTGTGTCAGAATAACAAGATTTGTAACAAAGATTTATCATAACATTACTAAACCTGTCATACCATGCTTTTGGAGCTTGTTTAAGCTCATAGACAACTTTCTTTAATCGAAGAACTTTTTCTTGTTCAATATCAAGAATATATATATTATATATATATATAATATTTTAACATAATTCAATATCAATATCAGGAGGAGGCTCCATATACACTTCATTTAAATTTTCATTTAGAAAATCATTTTTGACATCAAGCTGTTATATTAGCCATTTTCTAATTGATGCTAGGGCAATAAGGGTTCTAACAGTTGTCATACGAGCTACTGAAGCAAATGTTTGCTCATAATCTATTCCATATTCCTAAGAGTAACCCTTAGCAACTAATCTAACCTTATACCTTTTAAGTAACCCAAATGCATGATCAAGTTGTCAAGAAGACAAGAGAAGGAAGAATTTGAAGATGAGTGATGACACGTTTCTCAATGCACAAACCAAAGCTCTCACGAGTCACCGTATGCCTTCAATCTAACCTCGCTCTGATACCAGGATGTTAAAATATATTATATATACATCTAAATATGTGTATATATATATTCTTGATGTTTGTCTCTATGTAAATCAAAATATCCTTCAAGGGTATTTTGGTTATTTCATTCTGATGCATAGTTTGTGCTCAATAAGGGCATACTTGTAATTGTCATTTTGGTCTTTTTTTATTTTTTTATTATTGTTGTAATATGTATACCTGTCATGAGCTTTATTGAGAAGACAATATAGTTGTTGAGGCTTTGTTAGGAAGACAAATATAGTTGTTATATTTCTAACTGTTGGGGAGGCCCAACAGCTATATTAGCCTCCCCACTTCATTATAAATAGGGCATTCTAGACCAACTTTAAATCATCCTTGTTGAAAGGATTCTTCTTAATAAAAGCCTATATTTTTTATTTGTTGCTCTTTGTGGCTCTTGTATTAGCACTTGAAGTGCATTTTGTATATTGTTTCTTTGTCCCTTTTGTGGACTTAAAAGTTGCATTTATTTTATTGCTTTGATACCATGTCATTAACCTGTGGTGAAGGTGATAGGTATTACAAACAATAGGTTACAAGAGCAATAAAGTAAATACAACCTTTAAGTCTACAAAGGGACAAAGAAACAATATACAAAATGCACTTGAAGTGCTAATACAAGAGCTACAAAGAGCAACATGTAAAAAATATAGGCTTTTATTAAGAATCCTTTCAACAAGGATGATTTACACGAGCTAGAATGCCCTATTTATAATGAAGTGGAGAGGCCAATATAGTTGTTGGGCCTCCTCAACAGCTAGAAATATAGCTGTTGGGGAGGTCCCAACAGCTATATTTGTCTTTCCAATAAAGCCTATGACAAGTGTACATATTACAACAATAATAAAAAGTAAAAAAGACCAAAATGACAATTGTAAGCATGCCCTTATTGGGTATTAACTATGCATCATAATGAAATGACCAAAATACCCTTGAAGGGTATTTTGATTTACATATAGCCAAATATTAAGAATATATTATATATATATACATATTTAGATGTATATATAATATATTTTAAAAGGCACTACTCAAGTTTCCCTATCTTGCTAACTGGTAAAAATGCCAAAGAGTTCACCACGTCTATATACAGATACAATCTGGGTTAATAAATTACAATCATTATGCTGGTTGTTTTTCTCTTTTGTGTGATAGTAGTGGCTTGTTCTAATAATTACATTGCGCCAGAATTGCTGATGCATAGGTCCACATGAGATATGGACAGAAAATATCTAGTATTGATAGGAATCTCACTCATAGAAATGAGATGTGCAAGTTATGTGACATATAAACATGAATACAGGTGGGGGTTATGACATGGACATGGTTGATAGGATGAAGCTTTTCTGAAACTGGGGCTTATGGACGATATTACCATTAAAGGATTTAGGTCATTGAAAAATATTGATGAAAGGACACAGTGTTAACCGTTGACCATACCTGACATTGGTTTGATTGTGCCCATGATGTGTCATGGACTCATTGTGCATCAAACATCCATATTAGTGTCATGTGATGTTGACTTTAGGAAGTGCGAGCTAAGTGAAGTGTCTGCCTGACATAATGTCAACGAATTAGAGACCTTCATAAGCAAGCTAATGAGTAACTTCCATGATATCCTGTAGAAGGTGAGTGACACGAGTTGACCAATTGTATGATGTTGGGATATTTAGGATAAGCTTGATATATGGTGGCAAATTCCATGGGAAAGAGATAGCATGTTGAAGACTACAACCTTAACCTCATTTGGAACATTTTCTGCTATTAATACTGATCTAAACATTACATAATATTCTTTCAAAATTTCCTTCTTTTCCTGACGCTTTAGTTCCTTTAGGTCACTGAGGTTCTGTTCAGCAGCCTAAAAAAGTGTGATGGTATTGTTCACCATATGGATGGTTTTGAAAACCACAATGGAAGAATGCAATGGAGTAGCAATTAAGAAATGGACATGTTAGAAAGTTCAATAATCCATAAAATACCATGATAATAACTCTAGTTAGTGTCCCAACAGTTCATGAACCAAAGTACTTCATATCATCTGCATCATGGTTTTCATTAGATATTACTTGTTACATCCCAATAATTCCATTGCCTTGTGTCTTTAGAAAGAATGAAATCGTGTTGGTGATTTGGCCTTTTCAAACAAAAAAATCTGTTCCTTTGGCAGTTTTCTTGGTATAATATGGCAGGTTGATTCTTACTCATATTAGATATGCTCATCAACTTTTGATTGTGTTAATTAATTCATCGCCTTTAGTTGCAGCGTTCATGGCTTAGGCAATTTAACGTGCAATTTATTTATAAACTGTTGGAGATTGAAAATTCTTCTGCATTGTTCTCTAGATCATTATTCCAGAATTTTGTAAGTTCTCTTAATAGAGGTTGTGTAGGACACTATGGCATATTGTCAAATATGTCAAATTAAGGAGTGAGTGAGCTCAGATATCATCTTTTGTGGTGATAAATATGATCAAAAGTTCTTTCCAGTAAATGTACTATATGACATTTCTTACTTTAGAATGCAGCAGTGTTATCTGGATTTTTCTGTAATCTATTCACAGTTGATTTGCATAGCAACCGTGAAAGCGTATATTCAACAGTATCCTTATCTCATTTCTGTTTGACCATGCATGGATGTGAGAAAGTATTATGGCATGGCTGTCTTACATTCGACATACTTGGCTTGATTATAATATGATCTTATTTACAGGGTGACCCTGCATGGGCAATCAAGCCTGAAACAATCAAGCTTCTCCTGGATCTATCCCTCAACTTCTTCTTTATTCTTCCCCTAACTAATTCAGGTATTTCATGTTTATCCCTAAATTAACCCCTGTAAAAAAGTTTGATTGCCTTCTCTGTAGATTGGTAAAAGATACAGAGAAAACTAGGGCTTGTTTTTTTTGCTAGCGTATCGCATGCACTGATTAGCTGGAAAACATGCTGCTCGGATATTGAAGTTTGCAGTACATTCTATGGATACTTTAGAAAAGCAAACTTATGGTGTTCCTGAATTCAATCCTTTCTTCGAAGAGTACCCTTGTCTGTGTTAGTTTTTATCACTGATCTCTGCATACTCCATTAGCTGCCACACTAATTCCTTGAAATGTTTTTAACTAAATGCACATATAATGCATAGATGTGGGAAAAATCAAGTAGTTCTATTATGTAGGAAATTTTCTCATGTCATTTTTTTAAGGATTGCTTTATGGGATGATTTTCAAGCTAAGATTTTATAACCAAGCTTCTATCTTAAAATAAAGTTTCATTCGAAGTCTGCTGTCTAAACTGTTCAACTGTGTTGCTATCATTAGTGCAGCAGTTTGAATTGCCTAGGATTGTACACTTGCCAAGCTAAGTCTAAGACTGGGCTTTTCGAGCTTGGCTCAGTACATAGTGGGCCAGGATTAAGCCCAGACAAGTTTTGACAATTCTTTTCCAGATCAGCTCTGTCAAGCTTGATCTTAGCTATATTTGATGGGAAAAATCTTATATGTAAACTTTGTTGAAGGCAGAGGCAACAGGATTTGAATGTGTCGACCTCATATTTGAGAGAAACACTTAGCAACCCTTTTGTTTTGTACGAGTTCCGTTTTGTCTAAAAGTTTTATAATATATGAGATGAATCTGAAGCTTGGGTTTGAACTCACTCCATTTAACTAAACATTCCTAAAAGTGAGCTCCAGCTGGGCTCATTTATTATACGAACAAGGCTGAGTGAAACTGAGAGCGGATCCTGGGATTCTTGCAAAAATCTGAGCTTTTTGCGCACCCCTAGCTTGATTTTTTTTTTTTTTGCATCCATCAGATATCCATGCTGACAGATTTGACAGAATTACCAGCTTTGCTTTCACTTTTGAATATACTTATGTGACATGTATTCCATGTTTCATGGCAGAGCAGTTGGTGTTCATATAATGGAGGCGCCAATAGTTCATCCTGTATGAATTATTTAAGAAGTTATAATGAATGTCTCTTTATCTTTTAAATATTGATCTGTTCATCTGCTAAAATCACTTGATGATGCAAGTCCCCCCACTTAATTCCTTCTTTTTTTTTCCTCAGACCAGTGAAGCCCTGTTCAATTTTGCCATTGGCTGGACACTCATGTTTGCTCCACTGCTTTTCAAGGACCGTAGAAAAGAGAACTTCAGTGGATCACTGGAGATTCTATGGGTGCTTCAGATGTTCCTTACCAACAGTAAGTGAATCATCTCTCAGAATGTATGTAGTTTTCTTCTCCCTGTAGAGGCAAATCTGCCTGTTTAACTCACTGTTCTAGTTCGTGTTTCTAACAGCTCTGTTAATACCTTACATGGCAATTCGACTGGGTGATGTCGAGCAAAGCACTGAAATGAAGGCCGAGGAGAAGCCTTCTTGGTTGGCCCAAGCAATGACAGGAGGTGTACCTGCAGTAGGACTGGTTGGTGCATTTGTGGGTGTCACCTCCATCCTCTGGGCTCTTTTTGGCCGAGGGGATGAAGGGTTCGGAACTTTGGCTGATCGCTGGAGCTTCTTTGTTGGGTATTTGGAATCTGATCGGCCAGCCTATGCTTTCATATGGGACATCTGTCTTTATACGATATTTCAGCCATGGTTAATTGGTGACAACATTCAAAATGTTGTTGAAAACAGGATTAAAATAGTGAAATTTCTCAGATTTATTCCTTACTTTGGCTTGGTTGCCTACCTATTGAGCTCAAACAAACATGTAAAGTGATGATATATGCAAATTGATTTCTGCCTGTTTAACTCACTGTTCTAGTTCGTGTTTCTAGCAGCTATGTTAATACCTTACATGGCAATTCGACTGGGTGATGTCGAGCAAAGCACTGAAATGAAGGCCGAGGAGAAGCCTTCTTGGTTGGCCCAAGCAATGACAGGAGGTGTACCTGTAGTAGGACTGGTTGGCGCATTTGTGGGTGTCACCTCCATCCTCTGGGCTCTTTTTGGCCGAGGGGATGAAGGGTTCGGAACTTTGGCTGATCGCTGGAGCTTCTTTGTTGGGTATTTGGAATCTGATCGGCCAGCCTATGCTTTCATATGGGACATCTGTCTTTATACGATATTTCAGCCATGGTTAATTGGTGGCAACATTCAAAATGTTGTTGAAAACAGGATTAAAATAGTGAAATTTCTCAGATTTATTCCTTACTTTGGCTTGGTTGCCTACCTATTGAGCTCAAACAAACATGTAAAGTTATGATATATGCAAATTGATTTGTCCACATCTAAATAGCGTCTTTTATTTTCTATAGGCACATGTACATATTCGTGATAACCTTCTTACATTGCAGCTATAGCGAAACACATGCCTCCTAATCCTTAAAAAGATTTAGCTTCACCTCTTCACTCTGACTACTAATCCTTCTTTCATCTTCATGGTAAGGGTGAAAGCGTAGGGAGGCGGATGTATGCCACCATTCACCACATGAATCTCAAAGCTATAGAGGATGGAAGCAACAACTGATTTCATTTGAGTATAAGCCATATCTTAACCTAAACAAGTTCGTGGGCCAGCATGACAAACAGGAAACTTAATCTGATTTGCAGGCACAAATATGCCGTCCTCTAACCATCTTTCCGGCACGAATTCATGGCAATTTGCTCCCCACAACTCCTTTGATCTACCCATTGAATAGGCAGAGTAATCAGCGAACCAGCCAGCACCAACATATATTCCATCCGGCAAAACATCATTCTTCAGAGACAATCTGGAATTGATGGGGACGGGCGGGAACAGTCGAAGGGCTTCGGATCCTGAAGAGTCTTTCTTAAACTCTGGTGATTTTGCAATCTGGTGTTGGACATAATCGGTTATGGGTCTAACCCAAAAGTGTGACCCTGTTTGACACCCATTAGTGGGTCACGTTAGTGGCCACATAATGGGGATAGTGGGTGGGAGTTACGTGAATGTGGAGAAACCACATTCACGTAACTGCCTAATCTCCCATTACATAAAGGGTTAGGGGCTATGAGGATGATGAGACATTCATAGCATTTACCCTGCCAAATTCAGTTCTGCATTCGGATACAGCGGAACAGGGTCCTGCTCACCATCGACCTAAGGCCCGGGCTCATTGTAGGCGTCGACCGGCTAAGGAGAACGTCGAATTTCCTACACGCACTATGGCGAATTCAGGTACGCTTTTTGTTAGTGTTTGTTTTACAGGATTCGCCAACATTGGGTTATGGGCGCACTGCCACGCATTTTCACTGCGCGTGGCCGTATAGGCCCTTTCGGCATTTCACCTCGGTGTTGTCTAAATTCTGGTTTCTGCGACAGCATGTCACCGTGGGGTGACATCCTAGCAGACTGTCGCAAACATCACTGTTTGCGACAGAGGATGAAAATCTTTTTTTTTTCGGCAGACTGTCGTCGTGGGGCGACAGCCTTCATCGGCAACTGTCGCCATGGGGGCGACAACAATTTCCCAGCAGCGGTCGGCTCAGGCGACCCTCATTAAAAAAAATTGGATTGATGTATACCTGTGGCCGTCGGGCTGCAGGGAGGATCTGTCGTTGCCGAGATCGTCGCTGGAGCCGTCGCCTGAGATCCCCTGCACCGTCGGGTTGCAGGGTGGTCGGCCTATGCCGAGGTCACTGAAGGTGTTGCCGGGGTTGAGAACGCCAGATGGTCGACGTCTGGGGTTTGAAAACCCCCTTTTCTCTGCCCAGCGTTCCATCAAGCTTCCAGTGGAGTCGTCGTCGTCAGGGCGTCTACGGGCGATTTCAACCGGTAGCCGGTGCTGGCAATCGCACGCCGCCGTGGGGCGACGTCGTTCACCGATGGGGGGGCGACGTCGTTCGCCGATGGGGGGGCGACGTCGTTCGCCGATGGGAGGGCGACGTGGGTCGCCGGAGGAAATTTGGGCATCCGTAAACAGCATCAAGATCAGCTGGTGTCGGGGCTGTCGCCGGATTGGACAATCGTCGTGGGGCGATGTGCCGTCTGGATCGACCGTCGGTCGCTGGCAACCTTGTCGGCGCTGCTGCACAAGCCGTGCCTTTTCTTCCTCTGCCTCTTCAACCACCAGACGACAAAGCCTTGCATCGTCGTTGTGTGGCGACGTCATTCGTCGGTGGGTTGATGTCGGTCGCAGGCAGGCGGCAACCGGCGTCGGTCGCCATTTGGCGACGTGGGTCACCATGGAACCGAAAAGGGCAGAAACCCTTTTGGTTTCCCTAGAAATGCAAATCGAAATCGTGTATTTCTGTTTCATTTTTTTTTAAGGGGAGCGGATTGGGTCCAGCGTGGTGACCCGATGACAGACCCGATCCAAACCCATTTTGGGTGGATCGGGATTGTGGTTTATTCTTGGATCTGACCCGGACCCATAATGGTACCGAGTCTGGGTCTGATCTAGAAAGATTCGGGTCTCTCTGTCAGATTGGGTTAGAACCGGATCCATTTAGGACTGGGTCTGACCCGGATCCATTATAAGTCGAGTTTGATCCGGGTCTGTTTTGGACTGGGTCTAACCCGAGTCTGTTTTGGACCGGGTCCAACCCGGATTCTGTTCGGGCCTGGTCCGACCCGTATCAAGTATTGGTCGGGTCAGACCCAGATCCCATTTGAACCGGGTCGGATCCATGTTAAGCAGGATTCAGACACTATTTAGACTGAATCGGATCAGGAACCTGATCTGGCCCCTTCCGGAACCGGTTCGGAGCCATTTTTGACCGGTTCTTTCCAGTTTTTCACCGGTTCCGAGATGTTGAGACCCTATTTTCATAAATATAAAGAGATACAGGGATTTTGGCATACGGTTATAGGGTTTTATAAACTTTTTTTCATATTAAGTATCAGTTTATAAGGTTTAGAACCGGTTTGGACCCTTAGATGACCGGTTCAGAGTGTTTTTAGACTGGTTCCTACTTGAGAACCTTGGGTTTTATCCATATGAGCATGCTTTTGTTATTTTTCATGCTTTATAAAGTATTTATTTTAAATAATGCATGACTTATGCATGTTAATTCATGTATTTTGCGTTGGTTAAGTTGTGCATGATGATTTTAAGCATGAATTGTAACTAAATTCATGACAATTAGTTTATGTATATTAGTTGAAGCATGAACTTATATCATGTCATGAATATACATGCATTAAAATGTGTGCATGGGCGTGCTCCATAATACGAATAGGATATTCGGTAAAAGATCTTGATTGACTGATTCTTGTAATCACTAAAGTGATCTGAGTCATGTTAATTAAGGATTCTTTGGACCGCATTAAGATTCGTTATTATGATTGTGTGTGAATTTATGAAACATCGATTATACCCAAAGGTATGTCATTGTGTTTCAAATTTACACAGGGTGTGATAGTAGATGTGTATTCCAGCCCATGAAGCATGTTTGTACCCAAAGGTACAGTGCTGAATTGCCTCTAGATATATGATCTACTAGTTTCACCAACTGAAGTCAATTCCTTGAGAATTGAAAAGACGGAGCAACTATGAGTATTAACATTTTCACCAAAGTGGAACGATAATGGATCAACTATGTTTGTCTCAGGCAAGGTAAAAATAAAGGGTCTCATTTTTACCTTTTCAACACGAGTCTCGTCTGAGCAATAATAGTAATGTATTTCTGTTTTCATTCCTTGTTTTATTAGGTTCCTTCCTTATCGACAGTTCTAGTAATATTCTCATTTTAGACAAATCGAATTTTTCTGATTGGAAAGAAATTGTATTATTCACTTTGGGCTATATGGATTTAGATCTGGCCCTTAGAATTGACGAACCTCCCGCTCTTACAGAGCAGAGTACAGCCGATCAGAAGGTTGCCTCTGAGAAGTGGGAGCGCTCGAATAGACTTAGTCTGTTGCTTTCCCAATCTCGGGTGGCTAAGCATATTCGAGGTGTCATTCCTCACTGTAAGACAGTGAAGGAATTTATGAGAGCCATTGAGGCTCAGTTCGTCACTTCTAATAAGGCAAGGGTCAGTACGCTCATGTCCAAATTAGTGTCTATGAAATATGTTGGTGACAGTCACATCCGACAGCATATTTTACAAATGAGGAATATTGCGACTCAACTGAATGACATAAAGTTCATCATCTCTGATTCCTTCTTAGTCCATCTGATCTTAACTTCGTTACCTACTGAGTATGGACCCTTTAAAAATCTCCTACAATACACATAATGATGAATGGTCTTTTAATGACCTATTGGCTAAGTGTGTTGAGGAAGAGGAGAGATTGAAGGGTGAGAGGGTGTCAAGTGCACATATGGCCTCTCATAAGGATAAACAGAGGTCGAGGTCAAAGAAAAGCTCATTCAAAAGGAAGAATCATAAGAGAGCCACTGGGGAGAGCTCAAACTCTCAAGCGAAAGCTAAATCCCAGTTGGGACGCCCTTCTATGAAGTGTTTCTTCTGTAAAAAGAAGGGGCATAAGAAGGTGGATTGTTTGAAGTACAAGAAGTGGCTCGAAAATAAAGGTAATAAGTCATTTGTTTCTCATGAGTGCAATCTAATTCATGTTCCATTGTATAGTTGGTGGATTGATTCTGGTGCCATGGTGCACATTGCCAACTCTTTGCAGGCATTTCTGAACAAAAGGGAACCAACAGAGCATGAAAGAAGCGTCTTCTCAGAAAATAAGATGTGCTCGCATGTCAAGAGCGTTGGGTCCTGCAGAATTGTGTTGAAGTCAAGATTCATATTGGATTTGGTCGATACATTTTTCGTGTCATCTTATAGTCGGAACCTAATTTCAATTTCAAAACTTGATAAGTTTGATTTTGTATTTAAATTTGAAAAATCTGAACTTATTATTATGAAAAATTCAATGAATATAGGTTTTGCATATATGTGTGATGGTTTATATCGATTAAGAACCAAATTTCAAATTCGAGAATCTCACTCCATTGAGAACACAATAATTGGCAATAAACGTGGCCTAAAGGATGATCAATCCTATTTGCTTTGGCATCGAAGGTTAGGACATATCTCGAAAGAGAGAGTCCAAAGACTCGTGAAAGAGGGAATCCTTGGATCCCTTGATTTTACGAATATAGAGTCATGTGTTGACTGCATAAAGGCTAAGCAGTCTAACACATATAAGAAAGATGTCAAATGCAGCAATGGAAAGTTAGAAATAGTGCATACGGATGTCTGCGACCCTTTTCCACCGTATTATACGGGTGAAAAATATTTTGTCACCTTTATAGACGATTTACTCACGGTATATGTATCTCTACTTATTATCTGAAAAATAAGAGGTCTTTCAGGTTTTTAATGACTTCAAGAAAGAAGTAGAGAAACGAACGAGTGAAGTTATTAAGGTTGTCAGGTTTGATAGAGGTGGCGAATATTATGGTCGTTTCACTGATATGGGACAAAAGAAAGGTTCATTAGCGTAGTTTCTAAAAGAGAAAGGCATTGTACCTCAGTATACCATGCTTGGTAGTGCTTACCAGAATGGTGTAGTTGAAAGGAGAAATCGTACGCTTAAAGAAATGGTTCGAGCGATGTTGAATCACTCAAACCTCCATTTGACCTTGTGGGGTGAAGCTCTTAGGACAGCGGTGCATATTCTGAATAAGGTTCCTACGAAGGTTATTCAAAAGACTCCTTACGAGTTATAGACAGGTAGAAAACCTTCTTTATCATATATGCACATATGGGGATGTCCAGCAGAAGCTAAATTGTATAACTCACATATAAAAGCTTTTGATCCTAGGACAACTAGTGGTTTCTTCATTGGTTATCCAGAAAGATCAAAAGGCTTTAGGTTTTATTGTCCATCTCATACACCACAGATAGTGGAAACAGATAAAGCAAGATTTCTTGAAAATGGTTCTGTTGGGATAGATGCATCTCAAAATATTGATTTTGAGGAAATACAGGATTCAGGTTTCACACCTGCTAAAGATAATGACTTGATTTTCTCTATCATTGTTCCTTCGAGTAATGTAAGAGAAAGTTCAGTCAATGAATATCAATCTCAACTAAATCTGGTTGTTGATGAGGATATACAACAACAACGGGATATAGAGGCTCATTTTGAACCACCTGTAGCACTTGTATGGAGGTCCACCAGAATCAGAAAATCTGCTATCCATCGAGACTATGTGGTGTATTTACAAGAGTCAAATGATTTCATAGATATTGATGAAGATCCCTTCACATTTGCAGAAGCTATTGAAAGTAAAAGATCAACACATTGGATTAATGCCATGAAAGAAGAGCTTGACTCTATAGCAAAGAACCAAGTGTGGGATCTTGTACCTCAACCTGATAGAGTTAGACCGGTTGGTTATAAATGGGTTTATAAAACCAAAACAGACTCTAAAGGTCATGTGGAGAGGTACAAGGCTAAGCTTGTTGCAAAAGATTTCACACAGATAGAGGGCATTGATTATAATGAGACTTTTTCTCCTGTCTCAACTAAGGAATCATTGAGGATAATCATGGCCCTCATAGCTCATTTTGATTTAGAGCTACATCAGATAGATGTGAAAACTTTCTTTCTGAATAAGGATCTCGATGAGGAGGTATACATGCAACAACCTTCTGGGTTCAGTATAGATGACTCGAATAACTTAGTTTGTAAATTGAATAAGTCAATTTATGGACTTAAACAGGCCTCCCGCCAGTGGTACAAGAAGTTCAATCAGGTAATAATGAACTTTGGATTCACTGAAAACGTTGTTGATCAGTGTATTTACATTAAGACTAGTGAGAGTAAGTTCAGAATTTTGGTTTTATATGTTGACGATATTCTTCTTGCAACTAATGATTTGAGTCTAATACATGAAACAAAAGATTTTCTTTTCTCTCATTTTGATATGAAAGACATGGGTGAGACCACTTATGTCCTTGGAATCGAGATCCATCGTAACAGAACTAAGGGTGTCCTTGGCCTCTTTCAGAAATCCTATATCTTTAAGGTTCTTAAAAGATATGGGATGGAGAATTATTTTCCTTGTTTGGCACCTATAGTGAAAGGGGATAAATTAAGCTTAAAGGACTGTCCTCGGGATGATATTGCGAAGGCTCAGATGGATGATGTCCCATATGCTTCAGCAGTTGAGAGTTTACAGTACGCGCAGACCTGCACTCGACCTGATATAACATTTGTTGTGAGAATGCTTGGTAGATATCAGTCAAATCCAGGCATTGCGCACTGGAAACCAGCGAAGAAGGTCATGCGCTATTTACAAGGAACGAAAGACTATATGTTGACCTATAGGAAAGCTGACCACCTAGAGGTCGTTGGATGCTCTGATGCGGACTTAGGAGGGTGTATTGACAGTAGAAAATTCACTACTAAATACATTTTTCTTCTAGCGGGTGGTGTTGTCTCATGGAGAAGTAGAAAGCAGTCTACTACTGCTGCTCATACCATGGAGGCGGAATTTATTGCTCTATACGAGACATTGTCACAGGCCATTTGGATAAGAAACTTCATTATAGGTCTTGGTATAGTGGACTCTATTGAGAGACCACTAAGGATCTTTTGTGATAATGAAGTAGCTGTGTCCTTTTCAAATGACAACAAGAGCTCAACATCGTGTCGACACATGGAGTTAAAATATTTTCTTGTTAAATAAAGGACTGAGAATCATCTGGTGTGTATTGATACAATTGGAACAAAGGAAATGATTGTGGATCCCCTTACTAAAGGGCTAGCACCGGGATTGTATTCCCAACATGTAAAGGGGATGGGTCTTTTTTATTCCTTTTGATGTATGACAATACATTATGTGATCACATTTGTGTTTATATTTTGATTCTCTAAAGTTTTGTGTTATTGTTGATTTTGCATAAAAAATCTCTCATATGGGTTAGAGAGAATAGCAGAATAACAATATTAAAGGACCAATAGAATATGTGAAAGACCAACCTATTCATAAAGGTAATTTTTTACATGCCTAAGCACTGAAGGTGAATTGTAGCGTAGTACATGAAAATATGACATTTCATAAAAGGGTGTTCATATCCATGACTCATACGATTCATCCTTGTGATAAAGGGTGGCATGTGAACCCACATAAAGAATTAAATCGAGATAATGGTATACAACTCGATTTAGTACACTTTTGGTGTCAATGGGTCAAGTGGGAGAATGTTGGATATAATCGGTTATGGGTCCAACCCATAAGTGTGACCTTGTTTGACACCCATTAGTGGGTCACGTTAGTGGCCACGTAATGGGGATAGTGGGTGGGAGTTACATGAATGTGGAAAAACCACATTCACGTAACTGCCTAATCTTCAATTACATAAAGGGTTAGGGGCTATGAGGATGACGAGACATTCATAGCATTTACCCTGCTAAATTTAGTTCCGCATTCGGATACAGCGGAACAGGGTCTTGCTCACCGTCGACCTAAGGCCTGGGCTCATTGTGGGCATCGACGGCTGAGGAGAACGCCGAATTTCCTACACGCACTATGGCGAATTCAGGTACACTTCATGTCAGTGTTTGTTTTACAGGATTCACCAACATCTGGTTCACCTCATTGTGGATCTTAGATTCAGCTTGGGGATTGACTGGGAGCAGCCAAAAGAACCAAGTTAGTGCCGAGGACGTTGAATCTTTACCGGCTAAGATGAAGCTTATGATGATGTCCCTCAGGAATTTGTCATTTCTTAGCTGCTGTTCCTGTCCATCATCCGAAATTGAATTATGTAGTTGATCATCTTGAAGCTCTTGCTCATCGAATTCAAGGGTTTCGGAAGCTGCCATGAATCTAGATAGCAAGTCTTACTTGAAGAGGATTCCATTGTTCATCCCAAGTTCCTCCCTCCTGGACATTATTATCTTCATGCCATACTCATCAACCGTCTGAATTGCTTCCCTGAGCTTTCTTTCAGACCCAACACCCAGAAACCTTTTGATTTTCCAGACAAGTGGAATCGGTGCGAAGAACAGGTCGGTGCAAATCTTGGTGGCCTGATCGAATGCCCGCTCATATGTGGGCATCGCTTTTCCAGACACCAAGCAGGCGGGATCGTACTCGAATGCAAGATTGCAGATGTTATTGAACCCGAACTTCTGCACGACTTCCTTCAAGATCGAATCGTCGCATTCTTCTCGCTGGCATCCGAGAGAGCCTTCATGAGCCGGTTTGTGATCTCCCACTGTACTATCTTCAAACTTGGTGTTGAACTCATAGCTTGCAATCTTCCTCTGTCTGGCCCAGAGCTCCCCATCTGCATTGAAGATGTCATTGCCATGCAAATCTGTGAGTACATCATGAAACCTCTGGCCTTTGACATAATTGTGGAAGTTGGTCTTGAGGAGGTGCTCGACGTTTATCGGATTCGCGGTGCAGATGCCGTAATTTGCGGTGAACACTGTGCACTTTGATGGTGTTTGAGTGAGTTTCAGAGATCAATTTGGTTGCCTATTCGAGAAAACGGTCACAGTTCCTCAAGAAGGCGATGAGATTGCTGATGATGGGGTATGAAGATGGGTAGGGGGTGCTGGTTATGGCTATGGATCTGCGCCGGTGGAAAAAGAGGAGGGTGAAGAAGAGGAGGAGGGTTTTAGGGACGAAGAAGATGCAGAGCATGCTGGCGTTGACCATCGTTAGGTCAATTGCTGCTCTGAAGATTATGGGCAACGTTGTTGAATCTGCAAAATGGGAGCTTGTGTGTGGCTTTTGTCAATTCCTGGTCCCATGATGTAAAGGGTTCTTTTTAAAAAAAAATGAGTTTTTGAGGAGAATAAATAAATGTATTTAAAATTTTTAAAAGTATAAAAAGTTGATCACAATAAGGAATCTCTAGAATAGAACTAAAGTGTGAACTAGGCATTTACAACACTTGTTTTTTTTTTTGCAAAACCAACCATGTAGATGCGATGGGCATAAACTTGGTGTATTTTCGATGAAAAATATGATTTTTGATGCTTGAACATTTATAAAGATTATGAGCAGTTGATTTTAATGCCTTTAAAATTCTTGTTTATTCATCGTAATCGGATGATTCAACAGCTGGTCCTTATAAAGACGGTTAGATTTAAGAGAAAAAAATAAAAAATCTATAAAAATTGCGGTTTACACAGTAGTTCTCATATTCTAGTGACTTATGATAAGATTATTATCTATTTGCGTAAATCATAAATCACTATATCTTAAAAATGTCATTAGTTTTCAGTATTTTTTACATTTACTAACATATTATTTTTGTAATATGCATAGATGTTACTACCCTCGGAGATTTAACATGGATAGAGACCAATGTATAGGTATAGCATCGGTGCGAATCGGTCGATTCGTATGGTCTCGACCAGAGATTGATACAATACAAGGCTGATTCGGCTTGTTTTCTTTTAATCTAAAAATATTTTAGTATTATTTTAATCATTTGTAACTAGTCATTTTCTTCGATTCAGCTCAGAATCAAAATCAGCCAAATCACCTAAATCGTTTCAAAAATTATTCAAGGTCTGATACGATATTGACAATATTGGAGAAAAGGCTGGCATTTTTTTTCGAGACCTTATCAGTTATCGTAAGAGATGCCGTTCATCCATAAGCTATGTCACATGGATTCTTCAACTTGTTCTCATGTCATCTCCCTTCATATACTATTTTTAACAGAAAATTGCACAAAAATGACGTGTCTGTGTCTTTTCAGCCGTTCATTTGTTTGTTCTTTATATGCCGTTCATTTACAAGATGAATGGCTCTCAAAAATTTTGTGGGACTCATTTGAGAGAGAAACTATTCAACCATGGTGTTTGGGCTTCTGTTCATCAAACGGATGAACGGCATCCAAGGCACCTCTGACCTGATCGTATCTCTGTTTTTTTTTTTTACGGAGAAAAAAGGCAGGGTGATCAGGGTTCCTTTCCCATGAGCATCAGTCCCTTGCATTAATGAGAACAAATGATAAGCCGTTGCTCAGCAGCAGCTTAGTGACTCCCCAGGCATTAAGAGTAGGGGTGGCAATTTCTGACACGACCCGCCAACCCGACCCGCCAACCCGCCTCTTAGGCGGGTTCGGGTTGGGCTTAAGCCAACCCGTTTAATAAACGGGTCGACCCGTGTAACCAGTTTATTAAACAGGTCGGGTTCGGGTTGGGGGTATGCCAACCCACCAACCCACCAACCCGTTTAATAAACGGGTTAGGCGGGTGGGTCGACCCGCCAACCCGCCAACCCGGCTCCCAACCCGCCAACCCGACCCGTCAACCCGCCAACCTGACCCGCGAACCTGAAAACCTGTTTACCCGACCCAACCCATCTATTAAATGGGTTGGCGGGTCGTGTCGGGTTACCCGTTTATTAAACGGATCGGGTTCGTGTTTGCCACAGCCGACCCGTTTAATAAACGGGTCAGGTTCGGGTTGAGGTATGCTGACCCACCAACCCGACCCGCCAACCCGACCCGATTGCCACCCCTAATTAAGAGTGTGCCACGGGTTTACACCGCTGTGACAGCCACCTTAAGCACAACAGGCTTAGCCAGCGTGACTAGATCTTTGATCCGGAGGGTGGTTTCCCCAATCCCCGTCCTTCATGGAAAAAAAAACAACTCCACCTCAGTGGCTAGCCATCGTAACACGAGTCAAAATAATAAACCTCACAAATTGTTGCATAATCTTCTTCTGGCATGCAAGACAATTCATTTTTCCATGGCAGTGAAATTGGGAAGAAAAATCTTAGCAGAAAATGCTACTAATAGTTTGATCAACTCAAAAGCATAAGAGTAGAATGCTTCATGATTGCAACACCATTCAACTAAAATTAAGCATTCAGAAGACCAAGATCTAGCCTGAACTGGATTAATCATCTTAAACCTAGGGTCTCAGGTTTGAAGGTCACCAAAAGCCAACAACCAGCCCTCTGTTTTGCCCTTTTTCTGTTTTGGGTGCCTTGTATCCACAATCGTAGGCATAGCAAGAACCATGGTGCTAACAACCAAGTAATCATATTCCAGATTGCACCCACTGTGATCCACCGAAAAATCAGGGGAAAGGACATGTTATCAGGGCTCACCAAGCAGATCCGGCCCTAAATATAAATACAGAAACAAGGCATCATAGATACTGGGGACAGGTCCACAAACTTGGTTCTGAACTTAGAAAATTATGAACAAGTTGGGTGAAATAACTCTCACAATAAGACAGGTACAGCCTCCCAAAAACACAATTCAAGAAGTGAGGCATTTGCACAGAAACATTTAAAAAGAGGACCAGAAGACATCGCACCATGTCCAACACAAGTTCACCATAGTTCCTAGTCGTACCTCCATAAGAGATGATAGTCCTGACTGAATTCTGCAAGCTAAACTTTCCCCCATACCTCAAGTAAGTTGGAGAGGAATGATGCTGCTGCAAGGCAAAGACATGAGACCTCAACGGCGAGGAAGGCCACGTTTTTCGTAAGCACCCCACGAACTGGACCCATACAAATGATCCCTTTCACTCCCAAGTCCATCACCATAACCTCCAGAATACCCTACTTCTGGGCTTCCTTTCATCATCCCGTAGCCACCAGCTCCTACAAGATGTAGATAACACAGGAGTTTGATATGGCAACAGCAGCAGATGCAATGGTGCTGTTTTCCTTTATTTTCGTTTCTTTTTTCCAACAAAAATATAAACACTGGATGAAACATTCATTGGAACTGTGAGAGGAAAAACATACCAGCCCCCCAGGGTCTCTTCTCTAAGGCAGCATATTCAACACGGAGTTTCTCTAATTCACGTGCCATGGAAACAAGATTTTTCTCCATGGCTTGCTTCTGCTCCATATGCTCTGCATTGGCCTTCTTCTCATACTCAAAAGCTGTTCTGCAAGTGGGGATAGGAGAGAGCATATAAGTTTCCAAGCACAAAAATTTTACAGTTTAAAAGGTTTTCACGAAACCTCAAACCTGGCCCTAATTAGCTCATGATGAAGACCATCTATGTCTGCTCTATGAGCAGGTATCTGCTGGTTCTCTGATTGCATCCTAGACAAATCCTGGTTGAGAACCTGGATTTGTGCACCCAAGTCCTGCCTGATTGCATCCAGTTTCTGAGCTTCAGCCCTTAATTGCAGCACTTCAGCTTTCAGAGGTTCAGCTGCACGTAAGTCAGCTTCAAGCTTCAGCCCCTTCTCAATCAGATCCCTTGTTTGGGCCTCTTTTTCTGCAGTGAGTTTAGGTATCATCTGACCAAGGTTGTGCAATTCATCCTTTGTAGCAACAAGTTCATGTTGTAATGCCATGCGATCTTCAGCAAGACGCCTGTTATCTGCTAGCAGCATACAAATGTCTTCATGCTGAATTTCAAGCTCCTCCTCAAGTACAGCAGGATGCGGAGGGAGTGGTCCTCGCACTGGACCCAATGGAACCGGAGGTCCTTCTCGCATGCCTGGGGGGAAACCTCGAGGACCATTGTTCATAAGGTGACGAGGGACTCGTCTCCCTGCCATTTGGATCCTGCAGAAGGAAAATAAAACAATCTAGGTAAAACCATGAAAAAGAGCAGAAGATGATCATCTGCCGATTGGCATCAAATAAAAGCCTGTAAGAAGCCAGATTTCAGCAGAACCAGACCAAGGAGTTAATACATCCAAATTAATTAAAAAAACTGGACATCATCCCAAGTACTCCACTGCCCAAACAAGCACAGCAACAACTCACAATAGAACCAGGACCAGTAGTTTACAGTACATCTAAGCATTGCCTGAAACATTAACTGTTTGTCCATTTTAATCTCCTAGAGAGTCAACAACCACAAGGAAAATTATTCCAAATTTGTAGTGACCTAGGAATATAATTGAAAGGCAGAAAGAAACGATACTCTCACTTCCATGGGGTTGCACAGCACCTATTGTTGCTCTACATAAGAAATCAAAATAATCAATCAAAACAATCCACGCAGTTTTTCATAGAATCCTACTTAGAACATGTTTATCTACTGCTGGATAAAACAAATCCAACACTTGAAAAAGATCTACACAGCATGTTGTATCAACTAACAGGCTGAGACTATCATCATGGATTAATCCCCATTTCTAGATGCAAAATGTTCAAAGGATAATAACAAATCTATTTTGCCTTTACCAAAGCTTAAAGAGTGTTTTTTACACGTGCTGCTCATTCCTTCACACATCCAACAAATTTACAGTTCACTATTCCTCAGGGCTCACCTAGTGAGAAACACCAACTTCACCTCATTTGATAAAAATGTTTAAGCTCGTCATCTCCCTTGAGTCACAAGCTTATTTAAGAGAGCCAAATAGAGCCAGATGCCAGTCGTGAGCATCTGTTTATGTGTGTAATCATACATACGTGCACATATGCATATACAGTAATGTTTTCTCAACACAGATATTGGTTTTAAAAACCAGATCATTGTAAGAAAATAGAGCTTCAAACGGAACTCCAAAAGCAAGCTCACAAAAAGATTTCTTAATGAACACAATAGTTCACTCAATATACTCACAAAAAATACTCAAAAGAGTATATACACCAAAAGAAAAATATCTCATTCAAGTGGGGAAAATCCACACCAAAAAAGGGTACTAATACATGGGGTATTGTCCTATATTTATACAAGTTAGAGAGAAGCTTAGAGAGAGTCTTTGGACTCTCCAACGGCTCTAATAGAGCCGTTGGAGTGGCCAATGACTCTTTCTTTTGACTATGCTTTTTGACTTGGTCAAAAAGCATAAGTCTAGAAATGTCTTAAGCTTTTGCTTTTTGACTTGGTCAAAAGCATAAGCTTAAAATAGTCCTAAAAGAAAAGGGATAAAACTAACCTATTGTAACTAGCTATCCAATAGTAACTAAACTAAAAAATAGAAGATTACATGTGATGGAGTATTTATATATGAGATTGTCTATGAGGTTATAATTTTTAACACTCACGGTTGAACAACCGAAAGTTTGTCTAACAGAAAACGGAACCGATGAACAGCAAGAGGTTTGGTAAAGAAGTCTGCCAGTTGATATACTGAGGAGACATATGGAAGCTCAATGGTGCCTTGTAGAAATTCTTCACGTACGTAATGGCAGTCCATTTCGATATGCTTGGTTCGTTCATGAAATGTCTAATTGATGGCAATGTAAATGGAACTTTTATTATCACAGCATAGTCGTGATGCTTTGGTGCTCCCAACACCCATTTCTTAAAGCAGTCGCCTCAACTAGACTACTTTCATGGTGGTTGTATCCATGACTCTGTACTCGGCTTCAGTTGACGAAAGAGAGACTTTTTGTCGCTTTTTACATCTCCAGGAAATCAATGATTCTCCTAAAAACACAAAAGCCCGGTAGTTGAGTGTCGATCATTTGGATCACCTCCCCAATTTGCATCAGTATAAGCAGTTAGTTCTAATGAGGAAGAAGCAAACAAAAACAGTCCTCTAAAAATGAAAGTTTTAATATATTTAATAATATGTAACACAGCTCCCATATGAACAGAAGTGAGAGCATGCTGAAATTGGCTTGTTGTGTGAAGAACATGTGCAATGTAGAGAGGTAAGACAATGCCTCAACAAGTTGTCTATAAGGTATTGGGTTCTCAAAGGGTTCCTCATCGTCAATTTTCATTTTGATGTTCACAACTTCAGGAGTATCAACATGTTTGTCATCTGTGATTCCTGACCTGTCAATAATATTAAGAGCAAATTTAGATTGAGTTAGTAAGTAACCTCTAGGAGAATAAGCTACTTCAATACCAAAAATTTTTTTAAAAAACCTAAATCACTCATTTCAAAGTTGATTTTGAGAAATTTTTTAATATTGTCAACTCCCTATTTATCATTTCCTGTGATGATCATGTCGTTCACATAGAGAAGAAGAATGATGATCCCTGCATTAGATTTCTTAGTAAACAAAGTTGTGTCAGTAAGACAAAATTGAAAGCCAAAATCAAGCATAACCTTACTGAATTTATCATACCAAGCCTTAGGGGCTTGCTTAAGACCATATAAGGCTTTATGTAATCGAAGAGCTTTTCCTTGGGAAACTTCTATATTAGGAGGTGGTTCCATATAAACTTCTTCGGTTAGCCTTCCATTGAGAAATGCATTCTTGATATCCATTTGAAAGATATGTCATTTCTTTATGGAGGCAAAGGCTATTAGAGTTCTTACGGTGGTCATTCTAGCAACTGGTGCAAAAATTTCTTCGTAGTCTATTTCATATTCTTGAGAATAGCCTTTGATGACTAGTCGAACTTTAAAGTGTTCAAGAGTGTCATCACTCTTAGTTTTAACTTTGTATACCCATCGACATTTTATGGGTTTTTTCCCAGGTGAAATATCTTGAATAGTCCAAGTGTTGGACTTTTTCAAGGCATTTAACTCAACTGTCATAGCTTTGACCCATTCTGAATGTTCTTTTGTTGTATTATAGTTTGAAGGTTCTATATAGGAGTGCAATAGGGCAATATATGCTTGATGTTTTGGTGAAAAAGATTTGTAGGATACAAATTTTTTGGGCACTCTTGACACCCTAGATGATTTTCTGGTTTCTATTTGATCCTGTGCTTTAATATATTTTTCTAGAGCACAAGGTTGCTCTAGATTTCATCGCCTAAAGTATTGAATGTAACTTGGATGAGATGTTTCATCATTGATTATACTATTTTGATCTTCTTGATCAACTTCTTCATGAATTTCTGGAACTAAGTACAACAAGGAGTATTCATCAGCCTCTCTAGGGTTTTTAGTTTGAAAGAAACTTTCATTTTCTAAAAATGATACATTTCGTGACACATATAACTTCATAGTTCTGAGATCAAGGCATCTATAGCCTTTTTGATTGCTTGCATAACCAAGGAATGAACAAGGAATGGCCCGTGGGGAAAGCTTGTCATTTTTGTTGGAGAAAACAAAACATTTACAACCAAATACTCTTAATCGTGAATAATCTGGGATTTGATTGAAAAGTTTTTCAACAGGTGATACATTTTTCAACAAAGATGATGGCATTCTATTAATGAGATATATTGCGGTTAGCGTAGTTTCGGCCCAAAAAAATTTAGAAACTTGATGAGTAATGAGCAGAGTTCTTGTTGTTTCTATAATGTGTATGTTTTCGTTTTGCTAAACCATTTTGATGTGGAGTACATGGACATGACTTTTGATGTAAAATACCATGTAGATTTAAATAATCACTAAATTCTTTTCACAAAAACTCTCCCCCTGAATCAGTGTGAAAGATAGAGATATCATTCTTGAATTGATTTTTAACAAACTTATGAAATATTTGAAAGTGAAAAAATACTTTGGATTTACTTTTGAAAAAGTAAATCCAGGTATGCCTTGTAAAATCATCTCCAAAAATGACATAATACGAAAAAAAACCCTTCAGACATAACTGGTGCAGGACCCCGTACATCTGAATGCACTAACTCAAAAGGCCGAGATAAAACAAAATTTTTTCCTTGAAAAGGTAATCTCTTCATTTTTCTCAAAATACATTCTTCACACTTAAATGTTTCAGATTTACAAAAAAAAATCATATTTGGAAACAAATGAAGCTTGGATATGCTAGGATGACTAAGTCTCCTATGCTATATATTCAAGTTCATTTTTTGAACATTACAACAAAATGTATTCTTGGAAATTTCCAAAAAATCCATGTAGTATAAGCCTCTTTCTCTATGGCCTTCCCCAACCAGCTTCCCTGACTGGTGATCCTGCACTCGACAACCACGAGAGGAGAAAGAAACGTTATATCCATGGTCAAATAGTTGAGAAACAGACAAAAGATTGAGATTTAATTTGGGAATATATCTAATTTGTGGAATATGAAATCCTTTTAAGTTTTGAGAAACTTTTTCAAAATTTCCTATTGCTTCGATTTCTAGTGATGTTCCATCAGCACTAAAAACATTGGATCCTTTTGAGTTATGACATTCAGATAATATTTCAACATTTGGAGTCATGTGAAAAAAAGCGCCTGAGTCAATAAGCCATAGAGTTTTACCTGGATCGGAGGTGCTCACGGAAGAGACTGTGGCTCCTGTAGATGAAGATGCTCCCTTGAGTAGAGGTCCAAGTGCTTCCACCAATTGAGCGAGAGACATACTTCCAATGGAGGTTTCACTAGATTCTTGTGGTAGTCCGACGGAGGCAACTTTTTTCTCATAAGGCCTCTTTAGTTTTGGACAGTGAGTTTTCACATGTCGAGGTTCGTGACAATAGTAGCAAATGATTTTCTTTTTATCAAAATCATCGTTTCCTCTTCCATAGTTGGGAGGTTTGTAAGTCCTGACAAAGTTTTCAGGTTTCGAGATGGCTAAAACTAAGCCGTCATCGCCTTTAGCAATTCTACTTTTTAGTCTAATCTCTTCCATACTTAATTCCTCTATTGTATCTTCAATTGAAGGTACTTTTTCATGATGGAGAAGAATAGACTTAGTGGATTTAAATTCCGATCTTAATCCACTAATAAAATGAAAAAAATGCTCTGTATTGATTTGGTTTTGGCAGAGTTCAATATCTTGCAGACAATGTCACTTTGGTTCAAGAAGAGCTAATTCTTCCCACAACTCCGACAAGCCATTATAATACTACCTAATGCTCTTGTCTCCTTGAACCATGTTTCTTACTTTAATTTGAAGATTGCACACATGTGCAATATCCTTAAGGGAATACATTCTCTCAAGATAGTCTCATGCTTCATTTGCATGCTCAAATTTTGCTAAACTTAAGCATTTCTTTATATCAACACTTGAGATAAGCCAAGACATGATCTTGGCATGTCTCATACGCTATTCTTTTCACTTTTTCTCGTAAGTGGATATGGCATTAACTCTTTCTACTTCCGTGAGAGGTATTTCTCTTTCTTCCTCATCCTTTGTAAGAATTAGAGTAGGTTCTTCATCGGTTCCATCTACTAATCCCCACAAACCCTTCCCCCATATAAGATGCTTCATAATAAAAGCTCATGTGACATAGTTGGAAACATTTAGTTTGATGGGCTTAATAGTGACATTATCGTTGTCATCTATTTTACAAGCTTTGAAAAAAGACGCAAGGGAAGAAAGAGAAGAGAAAAAAAAAGGATACTCTACCACAAACGGTGAGTATAAATATTTTTTCAAGCTTTTTACGCCTCCACACAATCACCACTTCAAGGGAAATCACTTTCTTGCAAGAAAACCGTGTGGCACGTTTCCCAATGCACTGACAGAACTTGCTTCAACCTTGCTTTGATACCATGTAAGAAAACAGAGCTTCAAACGGAACTCCAAAAGCAAGCTCACAAAAAGAATTCCTAATGAACAAAATAGTTCACTCAATATACTCACAAAAAATACTCAAAAGAGTATATACACCAAAAGAAAAATATCTCATTCAAGTGGGGAAAATCCACCAAAAAAGCATACCATGGGGTATTGCCCCATATTTATACAAGTTAGAGAGAAGCTTAGAGAGGGTCGTTGGAGTGTCCAACGACTCTTTCTTTTTACTATGCTTTTTGACTTGGTCAAAAAACATAAGTCTAGAAATGTCTTAAGATGCTTTTGCTTTTTGACTTGGTCAAAAAGCATAAGCTTAAAACAGTCCTAAAAGAAAAAGGATAAAACTAACCTATTGTAACTAGCTATCCTATTGTAACTAAACTAAAAAATAGAAGATTACATATGATGGAGTATTTACATATGAGATTGTCTATGAGATTACAACTTTTAACAATCATGACAGTAGGATACTGCCACGGGCAATGTATTAAAAGTTTTCTGAAAACATCTCCACCATTTTTATTAGTGTCAAATATACAATAAATAGTTGTTAACAACACTTGACCAAGTTATGACTCTTGATACCATTAAGGCGAGAATGCCGTTAAGAGAATTCAACTAAAACTCTCTCCAATTATCAATGGAAAGTGGCTGAAATTTAGGCCGTCCATAGTTCCATACCTGGTGAACAGTTTAATGTTAAGCATATCCCATAGGCGCATGCAATTTAGCTAAAGTTCCTTCCGGCATTCAACTGAGAGCAAAACTTGAGGAAGTTTTGTAGTGGATTTGAAAAGTTTTGGGTCCATATCCCAATCTTAAGAAATTAGGCTTTTTCTCAATAAATATGATCAAAAGGAATAGTTCAAGACACTGGAAAAAGATTGATGAGCAATTCTAATACTCATATCTATAGTTTTGCTCTGATTTATGTTTTCTCAGTACTTTACATTTGACTAAATTTAGATTAGCTACAGTATATTTGTTAGGATGGTTTGAGTCAGAGTTACCAGTTGGGGAAGCGGGAGCGGGAAGCAGGAGCGGGAAGCAGGAGCGAGAAGCAGGAGCGAGAAGCAGGAGCGGGAAGCGTGGCACTTTCAAAAATTTAGGAAGCGGAAAGCGTGGGATGACTTAGAAGAAAATTACGAACCGTCTCGGAAGCAACCTAGGAAGCGAACCGGAAGCGAGGGGGAAAAGAAAAAAAAATTAAAAAAAATGAAAAAAATGGGGAAGCAAGGGAGAAGCGTGGGGTCCAAAAAATGTGCTTCCCTGCACGTTTCGGAAGCGCGACATTTCGCGCTTCCAAAACGTGCTTCGGGGAAGCACGCTTCCCCATGCGCCTAGGCGCTTCCGGTAACTCTGGTTTGAGTACCATTAATCTAAAATGAGCAGGAACTGATCCTCTCACTACAAAGTTTTCACACCCTATTATTGATCATGCTATCAAACAATTTAAAAGGTCCAGTGATGGATGAGATCAAGAATCCTGATCAAATCAATTTCAAGTTACATAGTGGCTGTACTAGAAAGTTTGCCAAGCAGATATTCCAATATTGAAACCTCACAAACAATTGAAGAGATTGCACTAAGTTATAGGATAAATTCAATATCAATGTCATCCCTTTTTCCATTTCTCTGCCCTTCCAAGGTCTCAGTTTACCATCTCCTATTAGATGCACACAATTTGAGGGAGCTTCAAAAAGGTGTATTTTAGGGGGTGGCAAGGGGCTGTAGCCGGGTCAAAACATAGTTACTCAAAGCTTTTTAAAACCACAGAAGTTCACTTCCTAGAAAGCTCACTTCATAATCATGAAACTATAAATTTCTTTCATGTTTCCAAAGCTTTACAGTGAAGTTTGGAGGCAAGAAAAAATCTTATAAGAAAATAAAATTTTGCCTATGAGAAGTTTTGGTATGAGAAATTTTTCAACTGAAAATTTTTCAATTGTTTGTGTGTAATAAGAAAATTAGGGTTGAAAACTCGCTTATCTTTATTGGAAGAAGACTGGGAGAAGGGGATGGATCACACACACACACACACACACACACACACAGAGAGAGAGATGCATCGGATGAAGACAATGTTGGAAAGCAACAGAGTGGAAATTGATAGAATGAAATGCTTTGTAGGTGAGGGGTTGCTCTAATGCAAAAAGAAAACTTTTGATATAAAAAATTCCTCCACCTAGTGGGGTGGAGGAATTTTTCCTATAAAAAATCTGAGTTTTTAGAAAAACTTTCCTTTCAAAATTTTTCTCTCGTTTGGGACGGATGGAAAAGTTGCCATCCTTCTTTCCTATTTGCATTTTCCTACCATTTTCTCGCTTCCAGAAAATGGAAAGCTTGCTTATCCCAACATGAAAATGAACTTGTATGCTTGAAATGGCTTTTTCATGTTAAAAGATTTTTTTAATTTATGTCTTTATTATGAAATCTATATGGATAAAAAAATTTGATAAAATCCATAGTTATCAAAAATGTGCCTTGCCTTGAGGCGCAGGTAAATAGCACAACAAAGAAAAAAAATAAAGAAAAAAAGGAAAAGAAAGAAAGGAAGAAAGAAATGGAAGGAAGGAAAGAAAGAAAGAAAGAAAAGGAAGGAAGAAAGGAAAAAAGAAAGAAAAAGAGAAAAAGGAAGGGAAGAACCGAAGAAAGAAAAAAGAAAGAGAGTGGGAGAGAGAGAGAGAGAGAAAGAAAACTATTTATATTTGCAATTTTTTTTAGAAGAAGAAGAAAAAAAGTTAATTTTGTATTTATTTACAATTTTCTGTTTCTTATTGATTGTTACTTTATCAATAAAGCATTTCTATTATTTATTTGTATTTGTAAATATTTTTAAAGGTTTTTTTAATGTTAAAGAAAAAAATTCTAAGGCTTACGCCTCGCTTCAGTTTTTGGTGGAGCGCTATGTGAAAATGTCCATGAAGAGACAATACGCATACAAGCATAATACTTTATAAAAGATGTGCACGAAGGCACTCTCACAACACTTGAACAAAATACGCAAAAAGCGTAAAAGTAGCAAACATGCACTTAAGGCATGTATTTTATAGAAAAATAGTAAATGCTTGAGACTCTCAAGCTTAGGAAAAACAAGGGGGAACACCCCTATTTATACAAGAAGGAAGAGGTGCAAAGGGGCTCCCAAAGGAGTCGTTGGGGAGCCCCCAACGGTCACATTTGTGACCGTTGGGGGCCCCCCAACGACTCTATTGGGGGACCCCCAATGCACCTTTTTATGAAAAAGAAAAAAAAAGAAAAAAAAAAGGAAATACAAAAAATAAAGATGAAAAATTACAACATATTCCAAATGGAATATATGCAAGAAAGGAAATTACAAGAATGCGCTTTTCGGGTAAAATAAAGTAAAAATAAAATATATAAATATATATTTATATATATAGAGATACATATACATATAATATATATATATATGTATATGTATCTCTATGTATATAAGTATATATATTTATATTTACAACAAAGATTTTGAGAGGTACACTTTAACACCCCCCTCAAACTTACGGTGCGATAACCACAAGTTTGCCAAGAAGGAAATGAAATCTGGGCGAACATAGAGCTTTTGTGAAGAAGTCTGCAAGTTGATACTCAGACGTCACGTATGATAGATCAATGACCTTCTTCAAGTATTCTTCTCTGACATAATGGCAGTCCATCTCTATATGCTTTGTTCGCTCGTGAAAGGTGTGATTCTTGGCAATATAAATTGCACTTTTATTGTCACAACACAGCTTTGTTGGTTCTCTGATAAACACTCACATATCTTCCAAAAGGCGTCAAATCCATACAATTTTCATGGTGGTAGATGCCATGGCTCTATATTCGGCTTCAGTGGATGACAGAGAGACCTTCTGTTGCTTTTTACATCGCCATGAGATTAAGGACTCACCTAAGAAAATACAGAAACCAATGGTAGAATGACGGTTACTAGGGTCACCTCCCCAATCTGAGTCAGTATAAGCAAGTAATTTTAATTCTGAAGAAGAAGATAGAAATACTCCCTTATTTATTGTCCCCTTTAAATATCTGATGATGCGAAGGACAACACTCATATGAACGGTTGTAGGAGCGTGCTGGAACTGACTGGCAATGCGTATAGCATGTGACAAATCGGGTCGAGTAATGCTGAGGTACATTAAAGAACCTACCAACTGCCGGTAAGGAGTAGGATCGGTTAGAGGAACACCGTCGTCAATCTTCATTTTTTATCCCACGACTTCAGGAGTTTCGCATACTTTGTCATCAGAAATTCTTGATTTGTCAATAATCTCACAAGCAAGTTTAGACTGAGATAGGAAATAACCACGTTGCGAATAGGCAACCTCAATTCCAAGAAAATATGTCAGAAAACCCAAGTCTGACATCTCAAATTTTGAAGTCAAGACGGACTTAATACCCTTGACTCCTTGAACATCATCACCTGTAATTAACATGTCATCAACATATAGTAGTAATATCATAATCCCTGTATTTGATTTTCTAGTAAATAGAGCAGTGTCAGTATAACATGAGGAAAAACCATTTTCCAACATTACATTGGTAAACCTGTCATACCATGCTTTGGGGGCCTGTTTCAAACCATAAAGGGTCTTTCAAAGACGAAGAACTTTATCTTTAGGAATCTTTATGCCTGGTGGAGCATCCATATACACTTCTTCGTTAAGATCACCATTTAAAAAAGCATTTTTCACATCCATTTGAAAAATGTTCCAATTTTTAATAGATGCAATAGTAATAAGACATCTAACTGTCACCATTCGGGCTACAGGAGCAAAGGTTTCTTCATAATCAATTTCATACTCTTGCCCATATCCTTTAGCAACTAAGCGAGCTTTATACCTTTTCAGAGATCCGTCGCTCTTAGTTTTAACCTTAAAAACCCATCGACATCCTATAGATTTTTTTCCTATGGGTAGAGTTTGGAAATCCCAAGTTCCAGCCTTTTTAAGGGCATTAAGTTCATTTTGCATAGTTTCTTGTCATTCTATACATTTTTCAGCTTCTTCAAAATTCCTTGGTTCAAAATAAGAGTGAATGGCACTAAGACAAGCCCTATATCGGGGTGAGAAAGAATCAAAAGAAACAAAACGAGTTGGAGGTCTCCTATTCCTCTCAGATCTTCGGTGATCGAGGGTAGGACCAAGCTCACTATATTGGTCAATAGCACTTCTAAAGGTGTCTTGGTTTATACGAGAGTAGGTTATTGGGTCGCTTGAAAATCTACTATCTTGTTCATTGAGTGAGTCATGTTCACCAACATCATCATCATTTTCTTCATCATGGTTTGATGATACATCATCATCACTAGATATATCATCATTACTAGACAATAAGTCAAATAGGAAGGAATAATCAAAATTTTCTTGTTGAGAAACATTTTTTTCAAAGCCACTTTCAATTTTTCTAAAAAAGTTACATTTCTAGAGACATATAACTTATCATCTCGAAGATCATAACAACGAAACCCTTTTTGAGTTTCGGAATATCCAAGAAAGGCGCAAGGGATAGCCTTAGGAGAGAGTTTGTCGTTCTTATCCGTAAGTATAAAACACTTACACCCAAAAAGTCGTAACCTATTATAATCAGGTTCAAGCTTATATAATATCTCAAAGGGGGATATTTTCCCTAATATCCTAGATGGTAAGTGATTTATCAAATAAACAGAAGCAAGAGCTGCTTCTGCCCAAAAGTTTTTAGGAATGTTTTGGGAAATAACAAGGGTCCTAGTGGTCTCTATGATGTGCCTATGTTTTCTTTCGGCCAACCCATTCTGTTGAGGTGTTTTAGGATAAGACCTTTGGTGGACAATTCTGTGATCCTCAAGATATACTTTAAATTGATTGGAGAGATATTCTCCTCCAGAATCACTTCTAAAAATCTTTATGTTACAGTTGAATTGATTCTTGATCATTGAATGGAAAGTTTTAAAACACGAAAAGACTTCATGTTTGAAGTCTGGAAAATAGATCCACGAATATCTGGAAAAATCATCCACAAAAATGACATAATAAGAAAAGCCTCCTTTTGAAGTAACAGGTGTGGGTCCCCAAACATCCGAATGAACAATTTCGAAAGTTTTAGGAGAGAACATGGTTCTTTGCTCAAAGGATAAACTTTGCATTTTTCCGAGAATACAATCATTACAAGAAAATGAACTTTTACATAGGTCTTTTGCAAAATGTAAATAAGACAACTTGGTGATATTAGGATGACCAAGTCTTTTGTGCCACACATTTATATCTTTGTTTTGGGCAACATTACAAAAAGATTTTGGAACTTGAAGAGATTCCATATAGTACAAGTCTCCTTTTCTAAAGCTTTCCCCAATCAATTTCCCGGACCGGCGATCCTGTATTAAACATTTATCACAAGAGAATTTAATATCGCAACCATGGTCCGAGAGTTGAGAAACAGAGAGAAGGTTTAAGTTTAGTTTAGGTATAAATCTATTTTTTGGAATAAAAAAATCTTGAGTTTCAAAATTACCTATTCCTTTAATTTTAAGAGATGTTCCATCCGCAGAGGGAGAAATATTTTTTGAGTAATCGGAAAGTGAAAACATGTTTGGGGACATATGAAAAGATGCACCGGAGTCCAAAAGCCAAGAGACTTTACCTGGAGACGATGAAGTAGACACGGCGGCACCGAAAGTAGCTCCCTTGAGGAGAGGTTGAAGGGCTTCCACTATTTGATTTAAAGAGAGTGACCCACTTGATGATTCATCCTCCTTTTATGGTATACCGGTGGTAGCCATTGCGAGAAGCTTTTTCCATTTGGGACATATGGGTTTGATATGTCCGGGTTTTTTACAAAAATGACAAATAATTTTGCTATAGTCCCTTTTTCCTCTTTGCCCACCATTTTCACCTTGATTTTGTGGTTTAAAATGAGGGGGACGATAGGTTTTTACATTGTTCCCGGGTCTTGATACGGCATTGACCTCATTGTTTTCTTCATGATTACAAGGAGCCACAAGAGCACTTGATCTTTGTTTACACAACCTCATACGAGTCTCCTCACCACTTAATTTGGTGAGTACATCTTCAAGAGAGAGAGGAGTAAATGAGGATAGAAGAGAAGACTTTATTTGCTCAAATTCGGGCCTGAGCCCATTCAAAAAATCGAAGAACCGATCTTCTTCAAGTTGCTTGTGACGAAGTTCAATTGCCTCTCCACCCCATTTTGTTTCAAGCATGGCAAGCTCATCCCAAATGGAGGAAAGATCGGCAAAATATTCCCTAATAGTCATTTCTCCTTGAGTAAGATAGAGAGCCTTCTTCTGAAGATAATACTTATGAGATAGATCCCTCGATGTATACATCTTCTCAAGATAGTGCCAAGCTTCCGATGCCTTTTTGAACTTAATAATGTTGGCATTGATCTTAGTTTCAACGGATGAAAAGAACCAAGAAAGAATCTTGAAATTCGTCATTTCTCATTCATCGTGCTTCTTAGAATATTCTTCAAGAGCTTTGACCCTTTCTTCTCCTTCAAGAATCTTGATTTCACTTCCATTTACCTCAGTTATTTTGGGTTCCGGTTCCGGAATTGTGCCTTGCACATAACCCCATAGCCCCTTCCCTTTTATGTGAGCCTCCATGTTTCCGGCCCAAATATGATAGTTGGACTCATTTAATTTGAAGCCAAGCGCAAAATGAGACTCTTTTTCGCCCATTATGAGGTAAAGAGAAAGGGAGAAAGGGCGTACCAACACAATATTTTAAATCCTTCCTTGCGCAAGATTCTTCTAAAATATTTGAGAAGCAAGATCCACCACTTCAACCTCCAAAGGTCTGAAGGCACGCTTTTCGAGGCACTCGAAAAGAGAAGAATCCCACGATCCTCTTATCACCAACCGAGCTCCGATACCATGTGAAAATGTCTATGAAGAGACAATACGCATACAAGCATAATACTTTATAAAAGATGTGCACGAAGGCACTCTCACAACACTTGAACAAAATACGCAAAAAGCGTAAAAGTAGCAAACATGCACTTAAGGCATGTATTTTATAGAAAAAGAGTAAATGCTTGAGACTCTCAAGCTTAGGAAAAACAAGGGGGAACACCCCTATTTATACAAGAAGGAAAAGGTGCAAAGGGGCTCCCAAAGGAGTCGTTGGGGAGCCCCCAACGGTCACATTTGTGACCGTTGGGGGCCCCCCAATGCACCTTTTTATGAAAAAGAAAAAAGAATAAAAATAAAAAAAAGGAAATACAAAAAATAAAGATGAAAAATTACAACATATTCCAAATGGAATATGCGCAAGAAAGGAAATTACAAGAATGCCCTTTTCGGGTAAAATAAAGTAAAAATAAAATATATAAATGAATTTCTTTTTTGGTTCATATCGCTGACCCCAATTGTTTTGGGATGAAGGCGTAGTTGTTGTTGTTGTTGTATATATATTTATATATATAGAGATACATATACATATAATATATATATGTATATGTATCTCTATGTATATAAGTATATATATATTTATATTTACAACAAAGATTTTGGGAGGTACATTTTAACACGCTACGCCACGCCACAACGCTTTTCACAAAATAATTTATTAAAACCTTAAATTCATTTAAAAAAAGAAATCATATTTTTATGCCATTTCCTAGTTGTTTCCATTTTTTATTCTTACTCGTTTCTCCTTATGTTTCTAAACACTTTATGCTTCATGCATCCAATCATCCTTTAGATACTTGCTTCAAGTTTCATGCATTGCTTCTCGCAACCGCTTCTAGCTCCAGTAACTATGGGTCAAATGGGTCCATCCATTTAGATAGGCTGTTAAAAATAAAAATCTACATGTATAGTAACTAGGTTTTCTTATTTTTTAACTTTTTCAGTTTTGTTTTGTTTCTATTGGACTAGTCAAAGTATTGACTAGTCAACACAAAAAGAGTAGTTGGACTCCCAACGGCTCTAAATAGAGCCCAACGTCTCTCTATTTTCCTTTTGTTTTGTGTATTAATATGGGGCATTGCCCCCCACACAATGTAAGCTTTTAGTGCATATTACAATCAATAAACTCATTATTTTTTCTCTTGTTCTTAAACCCATTTAATGGGTATTTGTGTACGAACCATTTTTGTGGTTCTTTTGAGTGTTCATTTCGGTATTTTTAGTGGAACTCTTTTAGTGTCTATTGTTGGTGATTTAGTGAACATCTTTAAAGGAGCTTGTGTTCTTACATGGTATTAGAGCTCAGTGATCAAGCTGAAATTGTGTTCAGAACATTGGAAAGAGTGTCACTCCAAATTTGAAAGTGTTGGAGCTCTTTTATACTTTCTATTCAAAGTGTTCGTGATTGGTGGCATTTGCGTAGTGGTAAAGTGCTCGTGACTTCCACCGATACTCTAATTCTTTTCTCTTCCTCTTCTCTATTCTTCTATTCTTTTTTCTCAACTTTGTAAAAATGGATAGCAATGATAATGTCACCATAAAACCCATGAATCTCAACGACTCCAACTATTAAAAATGTGCTTCAATTATAAAGCATCTTATATGGGGAAAAGGATTGTGGGGATTAGTGGATGAGACCGATCTGGAACCTAAACTAATCCTTACCAAAGTAGAAGGTGAGAAAGAGCTAACTCTTAAGGAGGTTGAGAAAAATAAGGCAATAACCATTTATGAGAAAAAGTGGAAGGAATGAATAATGAGACATGCCAAGATTATGTCTTGGCTCATTAGTGGCATCGACATCAAGAAATGTTCAAGTTTTGCAAAATTTGAACATGCAAGCAATGCATGGGATTATGTTAAGAGAATGTACTCTCTTAAAGATTTTGCACATGTGTGCAACTTACAAGATAAAGTACAGAATATGGTTCAATGAAACAAAAGCATTAAAGAATACTATAATAATTTATCCAAATTATGGGAAAAGTTGGTTCTTCTTGAACCAAAGTGGCATTGTTTGAAAGACATAGAACTCCGTCAAAATCAAATAGATACGGAGCATTTTTTCTAATTTATTAATGAATTGAGATCGGAGTGTGAATCTACCAAATCCGCTATTCTTCATCGAGTGAAAGTCCCTTCAATAAAAGATACGATAGAAGAATTAAGTATTGAGGAAAATAGTCTTAAAAAGAGAATCTCAAATTGTGATTATGACTCGGTTGTAGCCGTATCTAGACCAAAAAACTATGTTCGTACCTCCAAACCCCCACACTATGGAAGGTCAAATGATGAGAAGCAAGGCAATGAGTATGAATGAAAGAAAGTTATTTGCCACTATTATCGTAAACCGGGACATGTAAAAATATATTATCCTAAATTGAAGAAACCCTATGAGAAGAAGGTTGTCTTTGTTGGACCTCCATAGGAATCAAATGAATCATCCATTGAAAACATGTCCTTAACGCAATTAGTTGATGCGCTTCGGCCTCTACTCAAAGGAGCATCTTCATCCACTGGAACTGCAGTCTCTTCCTTCAGCATCTCCGATCCCGGTAAATCTCTTTGGCTTCTTGACTCAGGTGCTCTTTTCATGTGAGGTCAAATAGTGATATGTTATCCAAATGTCATAATTCAAGTGGGTCAAATGTTTTCATTGTCGATGGAACATCTCTTGAGATAAAAAGAATATAAAATTTTGAAAACATCTCTCAAAACTCAAAAAGATATTATATTCAACAAATTAGATATATTCCTAAACTTAACCTAAATCTTTTATATGTTTCTCAATTATTTGACCATGGATGTAAAGTTTCCTTCTCCTCTCGTGGTTGTCGAGTGCAGGATCGTCAGTCAGGGAAGCTGATTAGGGAAGGCCATAGAGAAGGAGGCTTATATTGCATGAATTTTTTGGAAATACCCAATAATACATTTTGTTGTAATGTCCCGAAAGTAGATTTGGATCTATGGCATAAGAGACTTAGCATTCCTTGTATATCCAAGATCCAATTTTTTTCAAAGATGACAAATTTTTGTAATTTTAAAAATTTTAAATGTGAAAATTATATTCTTAGTAAAATAAAGAGATTACCTTTTCAAGAAAGAACATTTATTTCTTCTCGGTCACTTGAGTTAATACATTCGGATGTGTGGAGACCTGCACCTGCTATATCAAAGGATAGTTTTATGTATTATGTGATTTTATGAGACACACTTGGATTTATTTTCTTAAACATAAGTTTGAAGTTTTCTCACACTTCCAGATATTTCATAATCTAGTTAAAAATCAATTTAAGAATGATATTTTCATTTTTCGCACTAATTCAGGGAGAAAATTCTTATCAAAAGAATTTAAAGATTACCTAAATTTATACGATATCACACATCAAAAATCATGACCTTATACCCCTCAACAAAATGGTTTAGCTGAAAGGAAGCATAAGCATATTATAGAAACAAGGACTTTACTTATTACAAATCAAGTACCTAAAGTTTTTTTAGTTGAAGTCACTCTAACTGAAGTTTATCTTATTAAGAGAATGTCATTCTCTTTCTTGAAAAACGTATCTCCTATTGAAAAACTTTCCAAGCAAATTTCAGATTACTCTAGGTTAAGGGTTTTTTGATGCAAGTGTTTTGTTTTACTGACAAACTCGCTCCTCGTGTAATTTCTTGTGTTTTTCTTGGATATGCGAATAATAAAAAAGGTTATAGATGTTTTGACTTTAAAACTAAAAGGTTATATGTGTCAAGGAATGTATCTTTTTTGAAAAAAGAAAGTTTTTTTTAAACTAAGAAAATTAAGGAAATAAATGAGTATTTGTTTTTGTTAGATTTAGTTTCAAAGATTGGTGAGTATGATATTGATGAAGACCAAGATGTTAAAAATGATATGATAAGTGAAGAATCATCCCATAAAGATCAAGATTGTATTTAATATTCTAGGCGTGGTAATTTAGAACATCCATGTGCTCTCCAAAAATATAGCAGTAATAAAAAACAGGAACAAATACAAACAAGGTCATCTAGAGTATCAAAAATCCCTGAAAAATTTGTGTTTTATGAGTCTTTTTCACCCAAGTATCAAGCCTACATTGCATTAATGCATTCCTACGTAGAACCTTCTAACTATGCTGAAGCAAAGGAACATCCTGAGTGGGTAAAAGCTATGAGAGTAAAATTAAATGCCTTAGAAAAGGCAAATACTTGGACTATTCAAGACATTCCGCCAGGAAAGAAGCCTATAGGTTGTCAATGGGTGCATAAAGTTAAAACCAAGAGGGACGGAACTCTTTAAAGGTATAAAGTCAGATTAGTTGCCAAGAGATATTCCCAAGAGTATGGAATAGACTATGAGGAAACCTTGGATCCAGTTACTAGAATGACCACAGTTAGGACCTTAGTAGCTCTTGCCTCTATAAGAAACAAATAGATGTCGAAAATGTGTTTTTCAATGGAAGCTTGGTTGAAGAAGTCTATATGGAACCGCCACCTAGCATAATTATTCTTAAGGGAAAAGCTCTTCGTTTAGATAATGTCATGTATGATCTTAAATAAGACCCAAAGGCTTGGTATGACAAATTTAGTCAAGTTATGCTTGAATTTGATTTTCAATCTTGTCTGACTGACACGACTTTGTTTATTAAGATTTTCAATGCAGGTATTTTTATCTTTCTCTTCTACATGGACGATATGATTATCACTATAAGTGATAAACAGGTAGTTGAAAATATTAAAAGGTTTCTCAAAACACATTTTGAAATGATTGATTTGGGTTTTTTTAAATTCTTTCTTGATATAGAAAATGCTTATTCTTCTAAAGGTTATTTGCTGACTCAATCTAAGTTTGCTCTAGATATTGTTGACAGGTCTGGTATCTCAGATGAGAAGAAGGTCGACACTCTCGAAGTTGTCAATGTCAAAATACAAATTGATGATGGAGAACCACTTGAAAATCCAACACCTTACAGACAACTTGTCGGGACACTGTCATATCTCTCAATTACGAGACCTAACATTGTGCATGCAATTCACACAACAAGGCAATTTCATCATGCTCAGTATTGTGAAAAGGGTTGAGGCGTAACGAGGCGCTCCACCAAAAACCAAGGCGAGGCGTAAAGCATAAGCCTCAAAAAAAGATTTTGAAAACTTTAAAAAAATTATAAAAAAAAAAAATCTAAAAATACAAATAAATAAAGAAATGCTTTATTGATGAAATAACAACCAACAAGAAATAGAAAATCTCAAATAAGTACTAAAAATATGAGATTAACAATTAAAAGTAACTAAAAACTGATTATATAACTGGAAAATATATGAGATTAACCAAAAAAAGTTAAAATTTACTAAGAAACTGATTACATAACTGAAATAACTGGAAAATATATGAGATTAACCTACAAAAGTTAAAATATATGAGATTATTCTAAAAAATATGAGATTAACATATAAAAGTAACTAAAAAATGATTACATAACTGGAAAATATATGAGATTAAACAACAAAAGATAAAATATACTAAGAAACCGATTACATAACTGGAAAATATATGAGATTAACCAACAAAAGTTAAAATATATGAGATTATTCTAAAAAATATGAGATTAACATATAAAAGTAACTAAAAACTGATTACATAACTGGAAAATATATGAGATTAATCAAAAAAAGTTAAAATATACTAAGAAACTGATTACATAACTGAAATAACTGACAAATATATAAGATTAACCTACAAAAGTTAAAATATATAAGATTATTCTAAAAAATGTGAGATTAACATATAAAAGTAACTAAAAACTGATTACATAACTGGAAAATATCTGAGATTAACCAACAAAAGTTAAAATATACTAAGAAACTTATTACATAACTGAAATAACTGAAAAATATATGAGATTAACCTACAAAAGTTAAAATATAAGAGATTCTTATAAACAATATGAGATTAACATATAAAATTAACTAAAAAACTGATTACATAACTGAAAAATATATGAGATTAACCAACAAAAGTTAAAATATATTAAGAAACTAATTACATGACTGAAATAACTGAAAAATATACGAGATTAACCAACAAAAGTTAAAATATAGTAATATACTAATAAACTTATTACATAATTGAAATAGCTGAAAAATATATGAGATTAACCTACAAAAACTTTATTGGTTATGTCTCAAAAATCTTGTTGTAAACAAAATGTGCCTTGAGGCACAGAGGGTTGCGCCTCAAGGCAAGGCGCGCCTTTTGTGCCTCAAGGCGCGTTTTTTGATAATACCGAGCATGCTCCTACCACTGTTCATATGGGAGTTGTTTTGCGCATTATTAGATATATTAAAACTTCTGTTTTTCAGGGACTTCTTGTCTGCTTCTTCCTCCTTAGATTTAATTGTTTATACTAATGCTGACTGGGGAGGAGATCCAAATAACCAACACTCAACTACTGGTTTCTGTGTATTTTTAGGCGAATCGTTAATTTCTTGGAGGTACAAGAAGCATCAGAAAGTCTCTCTCATCAACTGAAGAGAGTACAAAACAGAGTTACCAGAAGCGCCTATGTAGTAGGGGAAGCATGCTTCCCCGATACGCGTTTCAGAAGCGCAAAATGCCGCGCTTCTGAAATGCATGGGGAAGCGTCCCTTTTTTTTTTGGGAAGTGTGCTTCCCTTTTATGGGAAACATGCTTCCCCCTTGCTTCCCTCTTTTTTTCCTTTTTTTTCTTTTTTTATTTTTTTCTTCTTTTTTTCGCTTCCCCTCACTTCCTAGGTCGCTTCCGAGACGGTTCGTGATTCGCTTCTAAGTTATCCCACACTTCCCACTTCCTAAAATTTTGAAAGTGCCTCGCTTCCCGCTCCTGCTTCCTCAACTGGCAACCATGGTACAGAATCATGGCTACAACCACTATAGAAGTGGTCTGACTAAGGAGATTGTTGGTTGACATGGATGTTCAAAGTAAAGGAGCATCACAACTATGTTGTGACAACAAAACATCAATTTACATTGCCAACAACCAAACCTTCCACGAATGCACCAAATACATTGAGATGGATTGTCACAATGTACGAGAGGAATTCTTACACAACACTATTGATCTTCCCTATGTTACTTCAGAATATCAATTGGCAGATTTCTTCACCAAACCTCTCGCAACTCCTAGATTTTACTTTCTCTTGGATAAACTTTCGGTTATCCAACCGTAGGTTTGAGGGAGAATGTTAAAAATAAAAATCTAAAACATGTATAGTAACTAGGTTTTTTTATTTTTTAACTTTTTCAGTTTTGTTTAGTTTGTATTGGACTAGTCAAAGTATTGACTAGTCAATACAAAGAGAGTCGTTGGACTCCCAACGGCTCTAATTAGAGCCCAACGACTCTCTATCTTCCCTTTCTTTTGTGTATAAATATGGGGCATTGCCCCCCACTCAATGTAAGCTTTTAGTGTGAATTACAATCAATTAACTCATTATTTTTCCTCCTGTTCTTAAACCCATTTAATGGATATTTGTGTATGAACCCTTTTTTGTGGTTCTTTTGAGTGTTCATTTCGGTATTTTTAGTGAAACTCTTTTGAGTGTCCATTGTTGGTGATTTAGTGAACATCTTTGAAGGAGCTCGTGTTCTTACGCAGGCTAGCTGTGGCGTGAACATGCAATAACTCATGTTTACATTTGAAAACTCTTATTCCCATCCTTTATTTCTTCCAATAATTCCATCAGCATAAATAGAGCTGTGTATGAACCCTTTTTTAAGACTCCCAACGGCTCTAAATAGAGCCCAATGACTCTCTATTTCCCCTTTCTTTTGTGTATAAATATAAGGCATTGCCCCCCACTCAATGTAAGCTTTTAGTGTGAATTACAATCAATTAACTCATAATTTTTCCGCTTGTTCTTAAACTCATTTAATGGATATTTGTGTATGAACCCTTTTTGTGGTTCTTTTTGAGTGTTCATTTCGGTATTTTTAGTGAAACACTTTGAGTGTCCAATTCCATTGTTGGTGATTTAGTGAACATCTTTGAAGGAGCTCGTGTTCTTACATAGGCCAGCTGTGGCGTGAACATGCAATAACTCATGTTTACATTTGAAAACTCTTATTCCCATCCTTTATTTCTTCCAATAATTCCATCAGCATAAAAGCAAAGCTTTTCTTTCAACACAACATTCTTAATGTGCATCTGGTACTCCTGATTTAGGAAGATAGTACAAACGGAGGACAGCCAGTGATCACTTTCCCTCCATGGCCCTCACAATAGATAGTTATAGCAATATATTGAACACCCACTATGCAACAGAAAAGGCATTGAGATTGCCACTTTCCAATTATTTCCGTATTAGAATACTTTTTATTTCTTCATCCAACAGCAATCAAGTATTGGTTCATCATGACAAGAGAATGCCCCAGCGAAGCACAGCTCCATTTGTACAGAAAGAGAGAAGGACAATACCTGTCCCTTTCCTAAAATGTACTATTTCAAACTTAGTCAACCATTGGGTCATAACTCATGACCAAATCAGCTGAGGAGTGCCTCTATTAAATCAATGTGTACATATATGCATTATGCGGAGTAAAAAAATGTAGAGCCATCCATTTTCAGAAGCTAAACCAATTTACCAATAATTCCCAATATACCATAGCCATGCCTCGTATTCATTGGTAAAGACACACCATGCATAACACTCCTACTTTTAGCTAAGTTGATATAAGACGAGGCAGAGCCGGACCTGTCAAGAGGCCAATGAGACTTGGGCCTCAGGGCCCCTGGGCCAAAAAAAAAATTTAGGGGCTCATTTTTAATAGGGATTCCATTTTTAATAGGGGCCCAAATAAAATTGGAAGCGCTGCCCTCGAACTCCTACTATTAATAGGGGGCTCAAAAAATTCCTAGGCGTTGCCCCCGAACACCTACTATTAATAGGGGGCCTATTTTTAGGGAGTCAATTTTTAATAGGGGCTCAAAAAATTTTGAGGTCCTGCCCGCGAACTCCTACTGTTAATAGGGGGCCCATTTTTTCCCTCCGCCTCAGGCCCCATAAAACACAGGTACGGCCCTGAGACGAGGCAGCAATCAGTTACTTTGAATTTGTGAAGACCAAATGCTACGAAAAAAGATGTCTGAATGCGTAATCAGCATACATATTGAAGGATGAGTGCCCATACTAGAAACCATTTTGATACACACAAATATTTCCTCAGTTTTCGTTCAACCTTTTCGATTTTGATAATCAAGTAACAGATGTCATCATCATTACACCAAAACAAAAACCATATAATGTGTGTGTGAACCAACCATTTCAACTTCTGTCTTAAAAAAAAGCAACAAAAATTAACACCTAAGCAGTCCAAGTACCCATAAAATCCTCACATGTTGGCGACACGTTGTGTTCCACGATGCAATATCCAGACCTATCCCAGTTTTCTGGATAAATGGGTGGATCTAAATACCCCTCAAACCTTACATTTCACAAGAAAAAGAAACTAATTCCTTAAATCCGTTCATCTATGCTGAGAAACAGCACACATTGTGCTCCACAATGCATATCCAGACCTATCCCAGTTTTCTGGATAAATGGGTGGATCTAAATACCCCTCAAACCTTACATTTCACAAGAAAAAGAAACTAATTCCTTAAATCCGTTCATCTATGCTGAGAACCAGCACACATTGTGCTCCACAATGCAATATCCCAGCTTATTGCAGCTCTTCCAATAAACGGGCAAATCAAAACACCACTTAAACAACATATTTCACCGTAAAGGCGCTAAATCCTCAAACTCATGGAGCGGAAGATTAAATTTGCCTAAAAAATAACCCATAAAAAAGGAAAAAAGCAAAAACCAGACAAGCAAGGATACGAGATTCCCAAACAAGGATCAGCAACTACACCATTTCGGAAACAACCCAACAGAGGACCAAAACCCCAATAAAAAGCCAATACGAGAAGAAGAGAAATCTAAATTGCCGAACCGAATCAAAAAAAGAAACGATGCCAACTTCATATAAAAAAAACAGAAAAAAAAAATCCAAAGCAAGCAAAGAAAAACCCCAACAAGAAAAGAAGAAACCTAATTAGGAGAGAGGACAGGGACGCACCTCTTGAGGCGAGAGAGACAGAGATCTCGAACTAAAATCCAAAGCAAGCAAAGAAAAACCCCAAAAAGAAAAGAAGAAACCTAATTAGGAGAGAGGACAGGGACGCAGCTCTTGAGGCGAGAGAGAGATCTCTCGAACTAAAGAAGAGGATCGAAGCGGGTTTCCACAGAACCAGAGCAGGGGCGCGAAGCAGAGCGCTGAAACAACAATATTGAGAGCCTCGCTAAAGGTAGAGTTAGGGAAATTGCGGGAGAAACTGGGTCGAGGTATCCAACCCGAACCCGACCCGATCAGATTTTAATATTTGGACCATTTTTTTTCTCAAAGAGGTTGATTCTTGCGTGTGCCACAAGTCCGAAAAGTCTTTGTTTAAACCGGACATGGAATTTTTAGTTTTTTAATCAATAAAATTTGTTTTTTGATATTTTAATAATTAAAAACACATTTATATTGAAATATTATGAATAATATACTAAGATAGTGATCGTAAGAAGTAAGAAGTTATTTCCAAACCAGTGTGTCCACGGTGTAACCGGGGCAGAGCTATATCAGAAAATCCTTAATAAGAGGGTTTGGGTCAGGGTAGGCAGTGCCCACCCTAACTTGAATGTTGTGCCCCCCTTAAACCCACTTACCTCTCTCTCTCTTTTTGCCAGCCGGTTCATGACACAAACACACACATGTGCTTACCCTAATTTGGATTTCTGGCTCCTCCACTGCATGTAATCAGGGATACACAGCCAAAATGGTGTGTCCTTGCCACATGATGGTAGAAAAAGAAAAGAGGGATTTTGCTTGTGGATTAGGGGGGTCTCGGGTGAAACTTTCATCTTGCTCAGATTCATTTTCTTTTAGATGAAACTGCTGGGTGACTAGGATGCAAATCGATCGGATCTAGATCAGCTAAATACATCGGAAAGTCAGATCCAATTGGATCAAAACAACCAAAATTCTCATAAAAGTTCCATACTGGATCCAGTCTGTTTGCATCCCTATTGCTGACCTAATTACTGTCTTTTTGGGCTAAGGAACCTACCCAAAGTTTTCTAGCTAAGGACTCTCAAGTGACCCTTGTTCCTAGGCAGGTGGCTGAAAAGGCAGTGGAATTCCATCCTACCCAAGCTTGATGAGTCTTTTTTGCTGGTTATGACACACACTTTGGGTTTACTATAAAATAAGTGAAATACACCTTCTCAAGCCAAGGGTTAAAAAGTGATACTTTATATGGATCTTAACCATGAAATTAACTTCATGCCTCTATTTTGGTAGTTCAAGTAAAAATTGGGTCAAGATATGTCATTAGACAACATGACTCTTTTTTGACATATTCATGAAAATCGAAACCTCTATTCGTGAGAAAACTCTAAGTTATGTTAATCTTACAGAATTTACGCTACAAAAGGAACAATAGAAAAATAAGAAAAAGTAATGCATAACTTCAAGAAAATAATAATACTTTCATTCATCAACTCTGCCCATCCCTCCATGCAGAACAAATATTTATAGAAAAATAAAACTCTAATTTTACTTCTAGACCTCGGATAGATTCAGTTTTTGAATACAAAGATAAAAAAACTCTAAAATTTAAAAATGATTTCAAATGGATCCTTATGGACCCGGGTCTTCTACTTTGCTCCTACATTATTCTTCCCCGGTTAGAGAAGACTTCTCTCAAGCTTGGATCTCACTTGCATTCTTTCCAATTTTGTTTCACTTTGTGGGCTAGGGATCCACAATATGAAACTAAACAACTTTTCTGCTCCTGAAACTATGTCAACCAATTAGGATCTACTCCAATATGTATTTGGATGCTCAAAATGATCTCCTTGAACCATCCATAGTCTTCAATTGCATCATTTTGTTTATCTGAATCAAGTGGATCAAATAGATCGAGTTTCAGTTTGATCCAATGTGAATAAAGTCATGAGGAGATATCTGGATCTCTTGATTTATCAACTTGCGCTCTATATATCGTTGATAATGCACTCCAAATAAGCTCAGGTTATGGGGCAGGTTTGGTTTAGGTGATGTGGGTATAAGTGAAATTTAGATCTGGATAAGAGGTAATCCATAAAATGGTTCTTTCGAGATTGGGTCAACCATATTTGAGTTTAAGCCTAGAGTGGTTTGTCTTATATCAGGTTTTTGGCAGGCTATGAATGGGGGATTTGGAGTATATTTCAGCTCTGCTTCTAAATCCAACGCACATTGAAAAGCTTGTTCTAAGGATGTGACGAAGACATCATATAGTTTAAGAAAAAGGAAACTAAAAAGTCTAACAACAAACTTAACAATTTATTAGTCAACAGTTTCACAATTATGGGTCTCTTGTACCTTTTTATAAAATTCTTTTATATATTCTTGCACTAATATTAAACCTTGATAAATAAACTTGGTTTGAAGCTTGATAGAAACGGATCTTGGGACCCGTGGGTTACTTTGTACAAGAAAATGAGTTTGAATCAAATGTAAATCTTGGGTGAAGTTGTGGCTTGAATTGAGAGGATGATTGGTTTGGGTAGGATTCATTTGAACTGGGTATTCATGTTGCTGGATATAGGTTGAATCTAATTGGGTTGTATAGGATGGTGATTGGGCATGGGTAGGATCTGATTGGATTATAATAATATATGGATAATGGTCTTGGATTGGATCTTGAATTAGGTTAAGATTTGGGTAAGAATTTAGGTCAACTTGAGTGGGTTTAATGGATTGTGAGGTAGGACCGGGTTCAAAGTAGGATTGAGGGTGTTAAATGGGGGTTTTGAATTGATTTGGGTATAATGTAATGGGTTTTGGGGGTGGTTTTAGGTCTAAAAGGGGTTAGGTTGGCTTAAGCAGGCCAGTTTGGATAACAAGAACCAGGTTGTTTGATGGGCTTAAAGGAAATATGAGAGGGATTGAATGAACTAAACCAGTTTGACTCTCATTGTGAGGGGTATCGCTATCGATGTCAAGGATGGAGGAGACCTCCCTGTGGTGATGTCATGAGCGGTGTTGCTACCGGTGTCAGGGGCAGAGTAGAATCTTCTGCAGTGGCATCAGGGGTGGTGTCGCTGCCAGCATTAGGGGTAGAGGAAAACCATTGATGGTCATGTTAGATGGTCGTTGCTGAAGACAGGAAGTGGTGGAGACCCCCTCCCCCGGGCGGTTATGCCAAAATCGGCGGCGACCGCGGAGGAAACTATGGAAGGAGAAGAAAAAAATAGAAGAATAGGTGTTATGCTTTGAGGAAAAACAAATTTTCAATTTTTTACACTTTTAAAAGTATTTTTACTATTATGATCCTTCATTTTTTGTTAATTCTAGTTATATCCTTTTGTTAAGTTTGATTACAAATTTGCCCTCGTTCTTTTTCTATTTTTTTGTCTATGCCTGCTATTTTATAGAATAAAGGCCTCTATTTTTGAGAAATTACAACAACATGCCTACCATTTGAAAAATATATAAGACAAATTTGTTATCTCTGGTTTTTCTAGAACAACGGCCAAACTTTTTTGAAATTTTTGGGAAAGCACTCATTTTTTTTAACTCAAAAAGTCCTAAAAAATATGTTTTAGTGTCCTAATTTGTTGATTTTGCCCACAACTGCCTTCTTACTTTTTTGATTTTGCACAAAAGCATCTCATGTTTGTTAAATATCTCTCAGTATTTTTTCTAGACAAGTTTAGATCTATTATTTGGATCGTGAATTATTTCATGAGTTTGATATTCAGTTCAGGTAATATCCATGAAATTTAGATATATTATATTTTTGTGATCCAAAAACTCATGGTTGGTTTGATTTCTTGGACCCAATTATAATCTAGATTGGATCTCTACCTTAATATAAGAGAATTTAGATTTTTTAGCATGTATTTAGATCTTGGATGTTTTGAGTGTTTGCATTATTGTTTTTTGATATACTTTATATTTTGTGCATACTCGAATCCTATTAATACATGGATCTGGTATGACTTAGTATTTGTCCAATTTTTTATAGTAGATTGAGTTAAATTGGATAAGATTTTATTAGATATGTTGTTTAGATCAATATTGCATCTAATGCTTTAATTAATATTGGATTTGGTTGAACATGAATGGATCTAAATAGATCCAGTGAATATTTTTTTATCCAAGAAACGGCATTGAACATGCTTGAAATATTATCATACTTAAATGGGTCACCTTATGAGTTTTGAGGTTATTTGGGTGTTGAGTAAAACAACTCAACATTGAACAAAAAATTGAGATCCAGTTTTAGAACCAATATTGACTCAAAACTTGTGGTGTGATATGTACCTAATTATGGTCTGAATAAAATTTGTACATGTTACAGGTGAGTTTGATTCATATGAAATCTAAGAACATTTTATATGATTGCATTGCATGTGCTTATGGATATGCTTGTTTGGTTTTATGAATCTATTGTGATTCTAAATTAGTGTAATGTCATTTAAGTTTATTTAACTTAGCCATTTGAAAATATATATGGTTTGATGCATGGATAATTTTGGATAGTTTCTTATTAGGTCTTTTTATTTGGATGAATCTAGTGATGGATCTGAAAAAGTATAATGCCAGATATGTTCTATGAATCCAGATTTTACCCAAATTTTATGGTGAATTTGTATAGTATCAAGCTAGATAATTTAGAACATAAGGATATAGATTTGGACTATATTCAAATCCGAGTGATCCATGGTTTTGACTAAACTTGCCTGAGATCTATTTTTTTCTCTATCGATCATGTTGGACTTGATGATAACATATCAAAACGGTTTTGGATATTTGCTCATACAAATCTAATGAATTTGGATATGTATATTTTTTTAGTGAATCTGATAATAAATTTGAACTTATATGTTGACATGTTCATTTTTAATAGCTTATTGTCATATTGGATATGTTTAAAGCCTCAAAAAAATAAATGGGCTTATCATGCCTGGCATATCTAAATGCTAATGGAATAATTCTCATTGAATATAGATCTGGTGCATATCCAAATTGGATATAGATATGATGACTTATGTTTTACTTTTAATGCATATAGATTCTAGTTTGTGACGTCTTAATATGCAAATATTGTTTAATTACAATACATTAAAAAGTGAGAGTTAAATTATTATTTTACATTTGCATGTGGATAATTATTTTATGGTGAATTCAGATTTTACCCAAATTTTTTGGTGAACCTGGATAGTATCAAGCTAGATAATTTAGAACATAAGGATATAGATTTGGACTATATTCAATTCTGAGTGATCCATGGTTTTGACTAAACTTGCATGAGATCTGTTTTTTTTCTCTATCGATCATGTTGGACTTGATGATAACATGTCAAAATGGTTTTGGATATTCACTCATACAAATCTAATGAATTTGGATATAGATTTTTTTAGTGAATTTAATAATAAACTTGAACTTATATATTAACATGTTTATTGTTTAATAGCTTATTATCATATTTGATATGTTTAAAGCCTTGAAAAAATAAATGAGCTTATCATGCTTGGCATATCTAAATGATAATGGATTAACTCTCATTGAATATGGATCTAGTGCATATCCAAATTGGATATAGATATGATGACTTATGTTTTACTTTTAATGCATATAGATTCTAGTTTGCGATGTCTTAATATACAAATATTGCTTAATTGTAATACGTTAGAAAAGTGAGGGTTAAATTATTATTTTACATTTGCATGTGGATATTTATTTGCATATGATAATGATTAATCATCAAAAGTCATGCTTCTTATGGTTTGTTTGTGTGAATGTATGAAGGGATATTTTTCATACATTAGAAGCTTATGCATGGTATGCAACATGATGTTATTCATACTTTTTAGTAATACTTATGATTATTTGGATCTAGATATATATGATGATGATGCATATGAATAGTGAGAGCATTACTTATGATAATTTTTTTAAAAGTGAGAGTATTTACTATGTTCGACAAATGATATTTTATCATAAATCTATGAGTTGATAAAGATCCATAGTACTCCACTATTGTGCATGTGGATTTTGTGTAAGGTTATTTGCACTTGATGATGTCCTATAGTACAATTATGGAAGAGCTATAACGACCCCATAAATAATTAAGAAAGTGAAACCCACATTATGATGTATTTACCATGGTTTGCTCAATAACTTTATATTGTATTGTTGAGGATGCAGTGGATGGTGAATACTAAAAATAAATTTTTGCACATTGTATTGCATATTAAAAGTTATGATTAAAATTTTGACATGATAATTAAGAAACCCATATAGTTATGTAAAATAAGTGCATGAATTGATGATTTTATGATTAAATTCATACTATATATGAAAAGAATCATGGTTCATATATATGATGCTGAAAAGACCACATGGCTATATGAAAAATAGCTTAAAGTATGTGTGAAAAATATCATACTTGAAATTGAAGGAAAGTGCACATAGCTATGTGAAAAATAACCAATAGCATGTATAAAAATGTCATACTTGAATATGAATGATAAAAAGATCCACATGATTGTGTGAGAAATAACGCATAGAATATGTGAAAACCCCGTACCTGAAAATGAATGATAAAAAAAGTTCACATTATTATGTGAAAAATAACCCACAACATGTGAGAAAAACATCATATTTAAATATTGATATAACTCAAAGAAATGTAAATGTTTATTTGGTGCATGTTTTGTCATGAAGTATTATATGCAATATATGATGCACCATTTATGATATAATATAGATGCTTGCCCCATATGGCCAAGTGAGAGATGTTGGATTTTGGTATTGGATCCAATGTGCTCATATAGGGTCTCACATATGAAACCCATAACTAATACATATGTTGGATCCAAATATTAGATCCAAAGTTTGTCATTGGATCTCATAAGAGAATCCAATGACTAGCGATAATGGACCCTTGAATTGTGAGTCACATAAAGAGTAGTGTGCCCACAACTCATTATATTTCCAACATGTTTGGGAATCTAAAGTGATAGTTAGGTTGTATTGAGAACGGCTACAACAAGGGAGACTTCAAGTGTCCAGCACCTGTGCACAAAAAATATAGGAGAGAATCCAATATTGATATTCCTCTTCAAGCAAGCTAGTTTTCCCACTCTCCCTCTTTTTCTGTCATTTTTCTCCTCCCTCACAATCTGTGCACACCATGGTTCCTAAAATCCAACATCCTATGGGCGTCATCCCTTGCACACACTACAACAAAAAAGTGTATTAGTGACGGATGCTATCTGCCGCTAAACCATCGCAAATTCCTTCGCTAACGTATTTAGCGATGGATTCGCGATGGTTGGAGTCATTCGCATAATCATAGTCGCTAAATTGCGATGAAATTTATCGATAGCTATCTGTCGCTAATTCATCACTATTTAGCGACGGATTAGCGATGACTTTACTTCGTCGCTAAGTCGCCGTTAATTAGTGACAAACTAGCGACAGAGTATATCCAGATATAATCTGTTGCTAACTTTTGGTCGGCAGGTTAGCAATGAATTAGAGACAGGTTAAAGTTCGTCACAAATCATCGCCTGATAGAAATTGGCGACATCTTGGTGGCGGATACAATCAGTCACTAATTTAAAAAAAAATAAAAAATAAATAAATTATGAAACTCGAGAAAAAAATCTTGTAATACAATTGATATAACCTGCATATAAAAAACAAAATACATATACAAGTGAAACAAAATTAACACAGGTTCTAAGTTAAACAATAAAATACAGTCTTTGCCAAGTTATAATTAATTACAAGTATGTCAAACAAATTAAATACATGACACTAATCGTCGTCAAGATCTGGGGCATCATCCTCTTCATTTTCTTGATCTACCCCTCCCTCAATACCTCCATCAGCCCCTCTATGTTGATCATCTTCGGCATCCTACAAGAGAACCAAACTGTTAATATTTATAAACAAAATATAAACAAAATGCTCATATGTGTTATAAAACAGTCAAAATTGCATATTAATTCAATCATGCTCATATATGTTCTAAGACAGTAAAAAAACTTTATATGTGATTCTATCATGCTCAAATGTGTTATGAGGTAGTAAAAAAAGCTTATATGTGATTCTATCATGCTCATATGTGTTATAAGACAGTAAAAAAACTTTATATGTGATTTTATCATGCTTATATGTGTTCTAAGGCAGTAAAAAAACCTTATATGTGATTTTATCATGCTCATATGTGTTTCAAGGCAGTAAAAAAACTTTATATGTGATTCTATCATGCTCAAATGTGTTCTAAGGCAGTAAAAAAACCTTATGTGATTCTATCATGCTCAAATATATTTTAAGGCAGTAAAAAAACCTTATATGTGATTCTATCATGCTCATATGTGTTCTAAGGCAGTAAAAAAACTTTATATGTGATTCTATCATGCTCATATGTGTTCTAAGGCAGTAAAAAACTTTATATGTGATTCTATCATGCTCATATGTGTTCTAAGGCAGTAAAAAAACTTTATATGTGATTATATCATGCTCATATGTGTTCTAAGGTAGTAAAAAAAATCTTATATGTGATTTTATTATGCTCATATGTGTTCTAAGGCAGTAAAAAAACTTTATATGTGATTCTATCATGCTCATATGTGTTCTAAGGCAGTAAAAAAACCTTATATGTGATTCTATCATTTTTGTTCTCTGATTTAATTAATCGTGCACCAACAACTTATCTAGAGCTCAAAGCTATAAACTAAATATTAAATAGGATTCACAAGCAAACCAACATACTATATTGGGCCCTTAGTTCTTGCAATACTTTATCAAAACAACAACCAGTTAACCATTCAATGAAGAATAATTTAAATATCACAAAATTTTGATGTTGTGTGAGAATACTTTCATAAGAATGTCGTTTGAACATCAGCATAACATTAAACAAATCCAAACTTAGTAATACAGAAAATTAGTAGCATATTTTTAGAATATCTTTTTGGAAAATCCTTGTGAAAATACTACCGTTAAACAAGATCATTTCATACATGATTGAAGATTCAGTTCACAATTCATGGAAAAGGATGGACTATAATTGAGAACCAGACCAGTGTGTCCAAAGGTAACAATTTACACTAGATTGTGGAACATCACATTAAACAGAGGAAAATAATAAAACTCTAAAAAACTGATCAAAGAATATCTTTGATCTAAGTTAAAATTTCCATTCCATATTGACGGACCATACAACTTCAAAGCTCGCCAAGCCTTGTCATATCTACAGTTCACCACTTCACAACACATCAATGTGCGGTGGTAAAAATTTTGACAGGGATAGCCATGCATGAAACAGTCTCCACAAAGTGACAACCACCACAAAGAAATGCAAATAAGCCAACAAAAAATCAACATGTAGCACTCAATTTCTGTACCAGACATGGGAAACGTCTCACAGAAAAGGGGCAAAAGAAAAAGAAAGAAAAAAGAAGAGACATAGAAGCACAAAACAATCAATATCTAGCAATTAATCAACATACGAGTAAATCAGGATGAGACAAGACTAAAATGCCATGCACACCAATGAAAAATCACAAAATAAAGAAGAGAAACCAAAACCTACGAGAAATTTCCATGTAAATAAATCACGATCAGGCTTCTTACCTTATGCAAATCGTTAGTAATTCCACCACCACAACCACCTATCAGCCTCAGACTCAGGAACGAACTCCGCACCTCTGTTCCCGGCACAACACCCTAACAGGAACCTAATACAGGAGTCAAAATAAAACCCAACCTTAAAACCAAAAAAAGGGGAAAAAACTAAACAGAAGGCAAAGCCATCTTCTGCAACCGATCGTTGCAGCCATCGGTCTCGCCGAAGCCATCTTATGCAACCGAGAAGGCGGTGACTCTGTTTTTACAACATCAAAAGGGGTTTTCTTCCCTTTTGCTTCCGCTGGGAGGTCGGTGGTGGCTGACGGCGATCGTCGTCGCTATCGATCGACCGTCAGAGCCAACTACCCAAGTTGGCAACCGGCAACCATGATTGATCGTCGGTGGAGGGAGCAGCCCCTACGAAAAAAAAATGTGCTAACCCTTACCTTTGCTGAGGTTTTCATCGTGGGTCATCCTCTGGACAGGGGGTGACCTTCATCGGAGGTCGCCGATTCACTGGCAGCCTAGTGTTTCGATGGAGAGAGGGAGGGGGCGATCGACGGAGAGTGGCGCGAGTGAGAGAGAGAGAGTGGCACAGGTGAGAGCAAAAAAAAAATGAATTCGTGCCCTAGGGCATTTTACATCGATATTTAGCGACGAATGGGCGACAGAATGTTTCTGTCGCAAACACCGTCGCTAACTAGGGACGAAAAACAATTTGTCGCTACATCCGTCGCTACATCCGTCGCTAAGTACAACGGGTTTTGCGACATAAAACTTCGGTCGTGAATCCGTTGCTACTTAGCGACGGAATGTTTTCCGTCGCTAATGTCGTAAATATTTACGAAATTAGCGACAGATGGTTTGCTCTCGTTAATCCGTCGCAACGTTGCAACAAAAAAAATCCGTCGCAAAGTTCTGTCGCTAATTAGCATTTTTCTTGTATTGACAAGTCGAAGCTTAGCGATTCCTTGGGGGCAAGGGGTAAAGCCCATAGAGTTTTACGTTGTATTTCAGGTAGAGCCAGCACAACTAGGTCTTTGATTTGGGAGTGGTTTCTCCGTGTAAATATAAAAAAAACAAAGAATACCTTTTTAGTTTTTATTTTTTAGATAGGAAAAAACCCATCACTGACCACACATTAGCTGGTCTCCAGTTGGTAAAACCCTTGAGGTCTCCCTGCCCACTAGAGAGAGCACCCAGCTTCGATCTTACGGCAAGGGACACCACCCATAGGTTTCGAACTTGTGATGGCCCATCAACTTGGTGACATTCACAAGTCACCCTACCCGATGAGCGGTGGGCTCTACCTTTCAATAGTTCATCATTCCACAAGTTTAATCACTTGACAGCAACAAGTAAACCTACAGGTACCATAAGGTGATCAATCATCTTCCACCCAGTGGATTTTGTGGATGGAAGTTTGGGCAGCCGTCAGAACAAACTCTATTATTTATGAGCGTATAATTGGCCCAAGGTGCCTTTCATGTTGTGAATTGTGAAGTGCTATTTCTTTCAAAGTCAATTGTAGACGAGATCTTAGTATCTTGGACCATAATGTCGACATTATATCAGTGAAGGTTAAACTTCAATTTCCGACCAATAGATTCCGACCACAATTTCCATACACTTCTCTTTACTCTAAAACTGTGTTGTCTTGAAAGCTAATTGTCGCTCCATCATGTCAATGTTGCAACTAGGGCTAGTAAACTAGCTGAACGATCTGAGCTTGAAGTATTCAAGCTCGACTCATTCTTGTGGCGAGTCAAGCCGAGTTTGAGCTCATAATAAACTCTTATTAAATGAGTCGAGTCCAAGCTGACTTGTTTATATAAAATTGCATTGTTTTAGAGCTGGGAGAAATAGGATTTCAAAAAAATACATGTAAAACATTTATAAAGTATATCTAAAATATTTTTCTTACTATTCTAACGAGCTTCTGCTAGTCAAGCTAAGCGAGTATCTATTGTTCATATTCAGCTTACCGAGCCTATTTTATGAGCTTGAACAGGCTTTTTATATGCCGAACATGAGCCAAGCCGCAATCGGCTCAGTTTGTTTCCCAGCCCTAGTTTCAACCGCTTTAGTTACCTTTTAATATAAATATTCAGGGCACATTTTCAATGCCTTTTGATTCTTAGATTTTTTTTTAAAGATCCTGTAATTATAAATTACAATCACAACAATGTCTTAAGGTTAGTGAAATATGAAAAAAGTACAAGGTATAATTGTGATTTCCTGCTGTGATTGTTTTTACCTTTAATCTTGTGAAAGCTGGTCAAAGATAGACCTTGTGACCAACAATCACTTCTGCTTTCTAAGCTGTGATTGTTCATCCCCACCTGTGACCAAAGCACAATGCAATATAACATGATTTTGCAATATGATGAGCTTTTAATATACCTGTGAGCAGGCCTACAAAACTAGCGGAACACACTGAGGGTGATCAAGCTTGGCTCGTTCTTCTGGTGAGATGAGCAGAGCCTGTGTCATGTTCTTTCATGTTGGTAATGCCAAATCTTTTTTCTTTTTTTTTTCAAAATTTATCAGTACTCCCGTATGCGTGGGAAGGGAAACGTGTATAACGCATGCATCCCTTGCTCATGAAGTACATGTAGCACTTGGTTATTTTTCAGTATGTGCTGCATGTGCACCCATGGGCATTTTTTTTTCATGACAGAAACCTGGGCATGCATACTAAAACCAATAAACTGAAACCATTTTCCTAAAAGAGACCTTACACTTGCCAAGTTTGTATGCACTTTTTGATCTGTGGTAGTGGCTACTGCATGGAGGAATGGAGAGGAGAGAGAGAGAGAGAGAGAGAGAGAGAGAGATGACGTTGCGCATGGCTGCTGCTCTGATTACAAATACATGAATTATTGCTGTAACACATGCCTTGTAAACATCAGAGGCCTATCTCAAGGTTAAACATACATCCATATATGGTGATTATATATATATATATATATATATATATATATATATATATATACACTAATTTATATAAAACGAGGGATGTCAGTAGAAACCTCACAAAATAGTTCAACAAGAATCAGAAGATCCAGAGAGGGAGAGAGAGGCCATTTCTTTGAAAAAGAGAGAGAGAGAGGCCGTTAAAGCCAATTTTCTTCCACCAACAAAGCTTATTAATTAACAGCAAAGTGAAGCCCTCTTTTAAAAAACAAATAAATAAACAGCAAAGTGAAGCCTAAGCATTTCCATCCCCAGCTAAAAACTTGCTTGATGAAGTAGACCTCCTCAGTAAGCAAAAGCTGCAGCAGCCCCAGCAAAAGGTGTTCTCTTCACAAACCTGCCCTTCATCCTTGGTCGCTTCTCTGCATTGAGTTTCCGAACCTCATAGCGTATCTTCTTGGAGAAGAGCCGCGTTCTGCGCTTCTCTCTGTACCTTGACACCCTCGCTTCCCTACCACCATCCCCAATTCCCACATGCACCCCTACCACACTGGTCTCGCCATAGCAGCCCATTGTCATTGCACTCGTCCCCTGCAAAATTTCATTAGTTAGTTGAGCTTAGAAGGTTATACTAATTAAACAAGTTAAAAAGTTCACTGTAGTAACTTATATTTAATGTTCAAATCTAGTAAACAATTGAGTACAATATGTCACATCATGTTTCACTAACTTGACAGGTCACCCTTGACTATGAAAACCTTCAACAACAGCCAAAAACATCAACAAATATTGGCGGTTGAAAGCAAAGTTTCAACATGGAAAAAAGACGCACAGAAAATGACATTGCCCCCAGGCTTCATTCTCTCATTAAAAAAATATGTAAATAACATTTAATGACCTAATTAATTGACTCTCTCTCTCTCTCTCTCTCTCTCTCTCTCTCTCTCTCTATATATATATATATATATATATATATATATATATATATAATCACACATAAAACACACACACAATGGATTAACTAGCTAAACTAGAACTTATCTTCAAGTATTTCATTGTTATTGCACTAAGAGCTAGCATCCTTGAAAGTAAAACATGGTCATATGATTAGCTTGATTGTGATTAACTTCTCCAAGAATATACCAACCATGCATTCGGACCAACAATCATCTGGGTTAAGCTGCGGCCTCTCTCCAGTCGTCCATGGCGTGCCCTGACCAGCCCAAGCCGTTATCACAGCTTCATGGTTGAGGCGCAAACAGATCCGCTTCCCGAACCCATCATGGTCATCTCTTTCATTGGAGCTGCTTATCTGAACCTTCTCTTCATCCTCCTCGCCTTTCGTCGGGGTGTCGTAGTCAAAATTGAGCTCAAAGGTGTCCCTTGACAAGGCCATGTCGGCCTCGACCTGGGCTATTGCCATCTCTTGTGGCTCATCCGCCTCTTCTATCTTCACCCTGCCACCAAAGCAGTCCAATTCAGGCTCTCTTGAGTCCAAGAGACCCAGCCCTTCTATGCAAAAGGAGTCATCATCAAGCCCCCTACCAAGTAAGCTCTCCACATCGGCCGCGAACTCGGCAAGGTCCATGTCGGAGGGAAGGAAGCAAGGGAAATTATCTAAAGCATAGTTCAGGTCCATGTCACTAGAACCCAGTATCGGTGAAGGTTTCTGATCATCCGAACTGGTGGTGGGGGTGGTGATGGTGGTTGTGGTAGTTGTAGTTGATCCAGAGGCACAGAACTCGCCGACCACAGGATCGAATATCGGAACACGATAAAGAAGTTGTTCCTCATTTTCTTCTTGTACTTCATCACCAAGCTCCGGCACAAGAAGCGGGTTCGCAGCCGAGAAAGTTGATTTGGTGGGTGGCTTGGACTTAACCGCCTTAGCATGCGGGTGCGGGCGAACAGATCGAGCCTTTCTTGTGAAGCCCTTGTGCCATGAAGGCAAAAGATCTCCGCTAGTGGTCTTGATCGAAGTGGATGATGAAGTCTTGAGCCGAACGCGCTCATGGCGTTGAGCCAAAGGATTGGCAGAGTGAATTACGACGTCACACGCTTCGCAAAGAAAGGCATCATCGGCAGCACAATACCAACGAGCTCGCCGTTTGCGGCAGTCTTCGCACGGCCGGGCAGTCTTGCCGCCAACAGCATTGGCAATTTTATTTTTTATTCCGGTACTCATAGGAAACAAAGCGAGAAGGAGGAAGAAAAGAAGACACGAACCAGCTTGAGGAAACAACAGCTGGAGAAAGGCGAAACAATGAGTACAGTGCAAAATATCAGCAATGCTTATTTAGAGGAGAAGGCCAATAATTGCTGAGGTGGTGGCCCACACTCGACCTTTTACCTCGGCTCGGGTCTTGCACTTTTGGCGTGTGTCAAAGGCCAACACGGATCTCGAAATAAGATGGGTTTCATCGTAGATTCAACCCTAACCATCCAATCAATGACTAGGATTGGTCTGCATTTTTACTTGGATGTGGACTCATTCTAACCATCCAGATGGTTTTGCTGAATGGCTAGGATCTACGCATGATGAAACTCATCTTATGTCAAATGATGGGATCCGTGTTGGTCAGAGGCTCTTTGGGACCCACTTCGCCTTATCTTGTCTCCCATTGGCTGATGTCCCCAGGTCCATCAAAAATAAGAGCACCTCATTGGTGGACGTTTTTTCTAAGCAGATTTCGCATGGGACCGGGTCCTTTTCCATTTTAAGGACCACATCTCACTTGTGTCCTTTTCCTCACGGTCTCCCTTTTTTTATTTCACCTTCAACGGTTGAATGATATACAACTTATCTAGCAATTATGACTGAAGTCAAGGCGACCTGAGCCTACTTGGCTGGGTTCAGTCTGGCTCATGCTTTTGCATGCTTACCATAGGGGCTCACTGAGGCTTTTCTCGGACCTAATTAATGGAAAAAGGTCCTAGACTTGAGAAAACTCAGCATGGTCTTGTGCATGGGATTGAACCAAGAAAAATGTCAGTTTGGCATAGCAATTGAAGCATATTTCAACTTGCCTTATCAGACTAACAATAAGAAATAACAGAGATGCCCACAAGTATGGACACAAACTGTTTGGTTTTGGAACAGCTAAATACGTGCATGGGCGAATCGGATTCGGTCGAATTCGGAGAATTGCAAAACCCCCATCCAGGATCTGACCCATTTGCATCCCTACCCACAGGGGCTTTGCCTTTCTAGCTAGGGATGATCATGGTTTGTCACCTGACATGGGACGACCACCGTTTGAAACTTACCCGGGCATCGCTTGCTGCAAGGTATGAAGTTGGGTGTACTCCCTTCGGTGAAGATTTTCCCTTGGCCTAACCCCACCCCAACCTTTTCAAGAAAAAAAGAATATAGATGGTAAGTTACTATTGAATGTGGTTGAGTTGAGAAACTCCAAAATGACAAAGAGGATTGCTACCCAGTTTAGTTCCTTGACCTAGCAGGGTTTCAACCAAGCTCAAGTTTTGAAATTCAAAACCAAGCCAAGACTTTGAGCTATTGGGACATCTGTCTGGTGTGGGGATGGCTAATTTTATCTTTTCAATCTGAGAAGCACTGCTCTTCCCTATGAGTAACTTTAGTTTTTGGTGATGGTGAATTAGAGACTCAGTTTGGGGTCCCCTCCACCGCCCCCTTATGTACAGCGATCCTTTTTGTCTCTATTCGGGGACTAGGATAACGATCCAGTCAGGTCCAAATCAATCTAAACATGGACCCTCACAGTTTTTTCTTGTATATATTATTATTATTGTTGTTTTAATTTCACCAACTTTTGCTTTCTATTTTCAGTACCATCGATAGAAGCTACTATGTACGATGCATAGCACATGTCCTCCATGCCCACATCCATGAAAGGTGAATGCATGAAGCTGAAAGAATCCAGGTTAGGATGGTCATGTTTTTTTATCAGAAGGGAATAGACCATGCGTGCATTCACCAGTCTAGAAATTCAATAGTTTCTCGCTTTAGAAAGATCTGCGATTTGGGCTCCCTCGCGTATTTTTTTTTATGACGAGGAACATGCAAGTGACGGCAGCTCAGGTCCAATCACATTGCACACTTTAATTAGTAACCCACTGCAATTGATCCGACCTCTATTTATTTTATAACCCCCCGGGTATCCCAAACACAGAGGGTGGTCAGGTGCAGCGGCATGCTCATAGTGTGAAAGGTGATTGGACCTGATCCGGCCAATTAATGGGCCTCCCTTTTTATTAGACATGGGAGGCCTTAGCCCGCAAACCGCTGTGATTTTAAGAAGAATTGATGCTAGGTAAGACAAACACATCACTACAAGAAAAATGTTAATTAACAACAAAAATTTATGATAAAAATAATTTGTCATAATTTTGTGATAGATTAATGAGAAAAAATTAGTTATTCTTAAAATTAGAATTAGTTGCGAAATTTGTGGCAAAATTTTTTTGTCTCAAAATTTGTTCGCTAACTAGCGATGAATTAGCGACAAAAATGTTTCATCTTAAACTTCATCGCAATTTCGTGACGGAATTTTTTTGTTGCTAATCAGTCACTAATTAGCGACGAATTTTGACACAAAATTTTTCTTTTGCTAATCCGTCGTAAAACTTTGATGTAAAATGACCCATTTAGGGCACGAAATTAACTCTGTTATCTCTCTCACCTCTTTCGCTGACCACTCTCGCGTTGCTCGCCATCTTCGCCCCCGCTCTCCGACGACCCACCGACAGCTCCCTCTGAAGACCTCACCAGCCACCTCTCATTCTCCTCCCTCGGTCATTCCCCCTCTATTGCCCCTTTCCATCGGGTGAGCCCTCTCTCCCGCTCGTCGTATTCCGGCCACCCAACGTCGGCGACCCCCACTCCGCGTTTGTTCCTCTCAGGTGTTCTCTTCCCCCCTCTTTGTTGTCTTCTTCTTCATCTTCTTTCTTCTCGTCTCTTGCCTCTCTTCTCCATTCTCGTGTTGGCCTGCAGCTCGCCGACAACCCCACCCTCCCTCTCCGGTAGCCTTGTCAGGCAACTCCACCCTCCCTTTGTCACCCCTTTCCCTCGTGTTGGCCTGCAGCTCACCGACAACCCCACCCTCCCTCTCTAACAGCCCAGTCGGGCATCCAACCCCGACCGTTCATCTTAAGTTATCCTTTGGTAGGGGCGAAGCTCCTGCTATTTCAAAGTTCCAATAGGCAGGGGCTTCGCCCCTGCCTCTCTGTATTATGCCAGGCAAGGGCAAAGTGGCAGGGGCAAGGTCCATGCCTGCTCTAATTTTTGCCAGGCAGGGGCTAGGCCCCTGCCCCTGTTATCCCTTCGGCAGGCATGGGTGAGGCCCCTTGCTGCCTTTGGGTTTTCGACACGAGGGCTTCGCCCCTTGCCCTTTTTTATTTTCCTGTCTGACAAGGGTGTGCCCCCTACCCCTTCTTCTTATTTCATTTTTATTATTTAGCATGCTAATGTATGTGCCTTCACAGCTCGCACGATGGAGTCACACGCGCCTCGCAACCTGAGGCCTTTAGCTCATATAGTCGAGACGTGTGCAACTCCCGAAACCCCTAAGGTAGGAGAAAGCGGATACAAGAATGCTAAGCAAAATGTGCATCTTTAGCTCGTATATAAATGTGCATTGCAGGTGCGTAGCAGAGCAAAATACGTGATGCTTAATGCTAAGCATCGCATACAACTTAAAATGTCATGCAAAAATAAATAAGAAAAATGCAAATGCAAAAGCATACAAATCGGGTAAATACCTATGGTAAGTAAATGATGCAAGTGTATTACATGTTATTTACTTTCTTAGATGCAACACTTTCCTGTTCACACACTCACTTAGTTGTGGATCTCTAGGATTGTTTTGCTGAAGTTTTGAGATCATGGTGAGCATGAATTGAATGTATGATAATAGAAGTGCTCTTATTTTTGTAGTTCGGATTCCATGTTAGTCATAGTAGTAGTTAGCAGGATATTGTACTGTGTTTGCTACAGGTACATATTTAACATTGTTGTGATATGAATGATTGAATGTATTGTAATATTTGACATGACTATCCATGCTTGCATGAAGTTATTTTCGATTCTATTATGCATTTCATGTAAAATTATATCATGAAAATATGCTTAAATAAAATGTATCGTGTTTGTAAATGTGATTTCATCTTTCTAAATATCCTTGTGATTTATATATATATATATATATATATATATATATATATATATATATATATATATATATATATGAAAATGTACAACCAGAATCTGACTTATTTATTTGATTTAAGATATAGATTGTTCTCAAAGAGTTTGAATCAAATTACAATCGACCTGCTCGAGGGTTGAATTAAACAAAAATGAGGGCCTACATTGTCTGTTTTTAGACCCCAAATGGTACAAGTATACCATTGATTTATCACAAACAACATGTCAAATCCAGCCATCAAACAAATCCTTTTGCCAAAAACAAAACATTAAATATTAAAATACACAAGAGCAGCCACCAAATAATCCTTATTTAATGGCATTGAATAGATATGAGCAGAAAACTGCCAAAAATGTTTCTTAGAAGAATGGAGAACCAATGAAGGTAGAGAATTTAGGGATTTGACTTCTCATAGGTGATCCTCAATCCTAGAAAAAGTGCTTATTTGCTGTCTTAAGTTCTATGCCAATTCATGGATGCTTACGCTACAAGGACATATTTTTAAGAAGATAATGCAAATATTTTTAATTCATGAAATCTAAAGTCTCCAAATAATTTCAATTCATGATGAATGGAACAAATTGATGAGCTTTAACAAGACATACTTTTGAACTATAGTGTCAATTTTTCCAAGATGGAAAAGTAAGACCTGTTTACTGATCATGGCTTTCTTTGGATATATAGAATTTTCATATCAGACTGCTGTTTATGCATGCAAACAGGAGTAAGGAGTTCCATAGAAGTATGGTCACTCCCATCTGATTTCATTTTTTTTTAATTGCCAAAGAAGAACAATTCCACTGTCACTTTCACATCATACATCACCCAATGCCACGCCATTCTTTTTGACAAGTACCATTTGAAGATACCTCTGCATGGGAAGAACAAATCCGGTTGGAAAACAATTAGAATTACCTTTTTGTTTTGATGTTTTTTGAAGAAAATATAATTAATAATCAAAAGGGACCAGAAAGAAGCAAAAAGATAGATGGCTTTCTCTCTCTCTCTCTCTCTCTCTCTATATATATATATATATATATATATATATATATATATGCTCCATAGGTTTTAAGTGTTTGATGATAGATCTGAACCATTAGATGTGTTTAGCTTGCTTAATTTAGTGATAATCAATTCTTAGATTATGTTTTTTCTATTAAAAAACATATTTTTATGAGCCAGAAAAAACTGGCACCTTCATAACCATTGATTTTGGATCACCAGAAAACCTATAAATCACATCTACATTGTTAGACGTAAAAAAAAAATCTCAAAAACTACGATTTTTTAAGAGGCGTGACGAGACCTAACAAAAAAAGAGCCTAAGGAACGCATTATTCTCTCTCTCTCTCTCTCTCTCTCTCTCTCTATATATATATATATATATACATGCCTTTTGGGTCGTACAAGGGGCAAGATGGAGAGGTGGCACAACCTCTCTCACACGCCATCACTATAGTATGTCGTGTTCCAGTGATTGACATGCTGCTGCAATCAAAGAAGAAAAATGTGTTTTTGTCACAACACTTAGAAAGAAACTTGCCAACGTAGACCTGCATGTTCTTAGGAGCCACACTAATTTGCCTTTGTTTTTGCACAATCATGTAGTATCTTTTGAATGACATCTTGATCTACTAAGGCTATGTTTGGAAGCAGGGCGTTCAAAGCAGAGACGGGGAATTCCAGAATCTTCGCTCATCTCTGCTGATTGGTTTGTTGTAGTTGCAAGCGAAGAGGAGATTGGAGCAGAGTTGGGATGCTCCGCTCTCGTTCTCAGAGCCAGGATATTGTTGTGAACTCCGCTCCCATCTCCGCCGACCAATCGGCGTCCTCATCTCCATTTTTGTATCCCTGCCAACTCCTGCTCCTAAACCGAGCCTAATTGTAGTAAAGAAGTATGTGCAAGGTTAAAATTAGGTGGTGGGGCTGGGTTTGATTCATGAGTTTGGTTCAGATGAGCCTTGGTTCCAGAAATTTTATTAACATCAACAGTGGCCCTCCTACACATATGACAGACTGCATTAAAGTAGTGTTGTACTCTTGCTTTCCCCTCTTTATCAATTGCGGTTTCTCCCAGTAAAAATCAAAATAAATTAGTTAATGATTGCAGATGAAATAATTTAAATGTTCTTAGAGTGATTTGCGGGAGAATCAAGATTTGGGGCTTTGATGTCAAAAGGTAGGGCCCCCCATTAGAAACCTAAACGTATCCTAACCTCTCATACCAAGGGGGAAAGGCTCTTAATAACATGCACAGTCCAAGCCACATGTATGGCAACAACCAAGGGGCAATGTTAACATCAACAGTGCCCCTCCTACACATATGACAAACTGCATTCAAGTAGTGTTGTACCCTTGCTTCCCCCTCTTTATCAATTGCATTTTGATGGATAGGATCTTGTTGTTAGTGCACTATTTTACTCTCAGTGTCGGTTTCCAAAGCATGACATTCTTGTTGGCTTTAGGGATTTCCCTCATAGGGGCCTTAGACCAAATCTTTTCTTACCAATATTCCTTGCAATTTTATTAGGAGAAATCCAAATACCTCACTTTCTCATTGAATTCTAGCATTGGAGGGGGTAAATGTTCCCATGGTTTATCTCCCTTTGAAATTCTACCATTTGATGGATAAGCTCAAAGCTCAAGAACCTACTGAAATAACCTTACTGCCCTCAAGTTTCAAAAATGGAAGACGTGCATGGCCTTGGACACTCCATAAGCATCAGCATTTTTTTTATATTTACATAGAAAAACCGCCCCCAAGAACAGAGACGTAGTTGCGCTGGCTCTACCTGTCATACTTACGGTCACTGTCCTGACAACGTAAAACTACATGATGGAGTCATCAAGCTTCGGCTTGCACAAGGGGTGATGCCTATGAGATTTGAACCTAGACCACCTGACTAGCAGCTTAGGCCCCATCCCACTACGCCAAACCCTTTTGGGGCCCATAAGCATCATCAGGCTTCTTAATGTTGGATTTTTCTTTTCTAAATTTCAAATTTACATAGCTGTTTGTAGTAGGTATTATCTGCCATGTGTAGACAGAGAAGGGGGCCATGAGTATGTTAGGCCAACGGGCTAAGCCATAGGCTTGGTGCAAGCTGGAATGGAAAACCCTAGGAACGTCAACAAATAGAGTGGTACAAATGGGCTTAATAGAATTTTATTTGAAATTGTCCAAACCTGTCCAGGCACTGCTCTTGGCTAAAGTTAGGCTGTCAATTTTAACCTAGTTTGAGCCTAATTGAGTCAAGCCTGGATCACTTGGCCAGTCATGCCATACCTGTAACAATGGCTGTACCTGGCAAGCCACAGAGGGATAACAGAACAGAAATGTCTTTGCCAATTCAAGGGTAGGTGTTTGAGAGCAGCCCTGCTTCTCGATTTAAACCACCATGTCTGTCTCATATTGGGCAAACCGTTCCAATACAAGGAAAGCAAACGGTACCATCATCCCCAAATAGACCTCTCAATCGATAGTTGTCGCTACATGAAGATAGATACCCGGATTAGGTGCTGGTATAATGAACAAGCACTTGCTCCATAGGCGGAGCTGGGGGGTGGTGGGGTGGGGAAGCCCAGTCCTGCCTCCAGGCCCAGTTTAAAAAAAAAAAATTAAAAATCAGTCCTAGCCCAGCCCTGATGAGGAGAGAAAAAATGTCACCGGTAAAAGCAACAGTACTGGGGCTATGGCTTATGCAAAATAAGAAAAGTGAAAATAATAAAAGATTATAGTGAAAACATTAAAGAATATACACATTAACAATATAAACATAAATAACAATAAAATCTATAACAATACTGTCCACAAATAGACATATATACTCAGAGGATGACCTAGTTATCCAGTTGCAGGAACTCTTAGAATCACAAAAATAAATACCCTTGTGGTGGCACTGCAATTGCAGAAATACCTAGTTATTCAGTTGTTCTGTCAATGCAGAAAGACATTGATGAGAAGAACAAGGAGATCGAGTATGAAAGAGATCTTAAGGACCAAGTTGTGTTAAATGTTGAAGCTAATGGAAACATAAATTATCTACAAAGAAAAAACAAATTATCAAACTGGAGATGAAAGTCAGACTTGCTTAACAATCATTCTGTGCAGAATTTGTTTCAATCAAACAACAATAATTTTGAACTATTATAAAAATTTGGTACAATCAAGCAACGATAATTCTGACTACAAAAGGATCTACACTTGTGATGGCACAGTCATATGAGGTGTCAATGGTTGCGATTTCTTTGATGTTAATTAAGTATTCCCTATGAAATCTAGATAGTTTGCTGCAAATCTAGATACAATACCCACTATGCTTGTCTATTTTAGAGTACATTTTCTGTGTGCGCATGTTTGTGCAATGATCTTGTAAGGGTTTATCTCTTTATGCTTTGCAATCATGCTAGAATAGTTTACAATTTTGCAGAAGGCATCATGTTGCAGAAATCTCTGGCAATCTTTTCAGCTTTTATTCTTCTGCAAGATGGTCCTTAGGTTGAAAAAAGTTTAATTATACAAAAAATGATCCTCTATAAAAAACTGAGGGAAAGAAAAAGGAAATGAGAAAAACAAGAATTTCCAGCAACTATGAAACATAAATCAATAAACCAAGAGTTTTCGCTCCTCATCTATGTCACATGGGTGCGGCACTTTTGTATTTTGATTTATTTTGTCATAAATAAAATTTATGCATTGTTATGAACTTCAAATTATCGCATCAGTGTTATATATTGCCATTAGATAATGTTTAAGAACTTTCTGTTGAGGTTGAGAAAGACTGCAGATAGTTTGATTTGTCCATATGAAATAGATTTTTATTAATAATTGTAGCCATTTTTTATTTTATCTCAAAAAAATTTTTTTGGGAGGCACTGCCCCCCAACCCCCGACTATCACACCAATTTTTTTTTGTGCTACACCACTGTTTGCCCCCCCCCCCCCCACAACCTCACATGAATCCTAGCTACGCCCCTGGCTTGCTCCTATTGCTTGAGAAGCCATATATAGTGATATATATAGTTTGGTGTATCATCAAACCCCCAAAAAATTGGACAAAAATCAGGATGCAGCTCAACGGTGTGTGTGCAAAGATGAAAGAAAAAATTACCTTTAGCAACGTCCATCGCTAAAGGTCTTTCTTCCGCCAAGAGTTTTATTAGCTGCAAAGCCCTTTTTATGCTACACTTGGCATGCGATAGGGGTGTCCAATTTCTGTCCAATTTTGGGGGGGGGGGGGGGTCTATGATACTCCCAATCGTGTATATACACTTCACTTTTTTTACTTTACCGAAGTTAGTGAGTTTTCATTTATTCCTAAAAGTTTAGTCCTAAAATAAAGAATGGAGGAACTTCACTTGGGTTTAAATAGAGGAGAATTGCATTTATGGGTAAGGCTTATTAAGGATATGTTAATTGAACTTTGGATTTTGGATTTTGGATTTGGGTTAGCTTTGGCTTAATTTGGTTTGGCCTGGTCATACATACTCTTGGACCTTGATCAGTCTTTTTGGTACTTGGAATGGTTTTATCCTCAAGACCAAGATCTATACTTCTTTGACTAGCCCTTCTATGAGCCTTGACCAAACCGTATTAGGCCAAGACTCATTCAACCTTCCGTTAGAGCAGCCCTTAACCCACCCATTTATTGTCCAATGTCTCATTGCTGCCATGTTCAATTGATTGTTGACCGCGCCTTAGTTTTTGGATGATTTTGATCATGAAAACCGCATTCTTATCCCATTGATTGTCTTTTTGTCTTTGAATTTAGCCTAATCCATAACTTTCCTTCTCCTAAAAGTTAAGAAACTTTAAACTTTGGATTTTAGACATTCGACCTTCGACCATAAACCCTATACCTCTTGCTAAAGGTTATTTGGCGTATGACAATTGAACTTTGGACTTTAAACCTTGGATATTAAACTTTAGATTTGGATTTGGATTTCGCTTAATTTGGACTTGGATTTGAGTTTGGGTTTGAGTTTTGGTTTCGGTTCAATGTGGTCCAACCCAACCTAACTCAACTTGATTCGGTTTGGCTTAGTCATGGTTATTCTTGGACTTGAACCATCCTTTTTTTGTACTTGAGATAGTTTTATCCTTAAGACCAAGATCGACCCTCTTTAACTTTTTACTGACCCATTTATGAGCCATGACCAAACCTTTTAAAAGCATGACCCTATCAATCTTTTGTTGGACGCACCCTTGACCCAGCCCAATGTTCTTGCATGTAGCCTATTTATTGTGCAACATCTCATCACCGCCATGTTTAGTTGACCGTTGACCACGCCCTGGTTTCTGGATGATTTTGGTCATGATAGGGTTATCCACGTCCCATTAACTATCCTTTTGTCTTTGGAGTTAGCCCAACCCATAACCTCCCGTCTCCTGGTCATTGGGGTCTTTAGGTTAGCCGTTTGGCCAGACCAAACCCTTTATTGCTAGTTCTTGGAACTCAAGCTTATATATACTCCAACCCTCTTTCATTCTTTTAATTTCTTTCTCTCGTGCTCCCTAGAGCTTTCAAACCCTCCCTCTCTCTCTTTGTCGGTCACTCCCTAATATTTTTCTCTCTCTAGTGAGGTATTTTAAGCTATGACTTAGTCAAGAGTCAATGTAAGCCTAGGGTGTGCCCAATCCTAACTGAGTTAAAAGACTATTGAAGGTGGTTCATGTCGAATTGTTCGATCTCATCCAGTGTAGGGCATGGGCTGACATTCACAAATAGATGAAAGGTTGGTTGTATCTTGTAAGCAATATTGCACAAATACTCGTTCCTATCGCTTAAAATATAGTGTGTCTAACGTGTGACTCCGAGTGCACTTGGTTCAAGCTCAAGTTTCCATACCCACTGAGTTAATTTCTCAACATGATCTACCATATTAACTTTACTAGAAACTGAAATTTTATGAGGGCTGAAAAATCAACAACCTATGTACCAAATTTTCAAACCTGAAAAAACATACTTTTGCATTGAAAATTTGTGATAAAAAAAAAAACATATTTTTACACCCCTACCTGAAATGCATTTTGAGGTTTCCCCACAGCAAGACGTGGGAGTGGCATGGCCATAGATATCATGCATTCATGGCCATAAATGTTATGTGTTCATGGCCATAGACATGATGTGTTCAGTGAACTCTTTTTGCCCACTTGGTTTTAAAAATATAGCCTTTAAATTTGAGGCATTTTGTGTCCTAATTCCACCAATATGAAAGTGATCCTTTAAACAACGTCCATCTCTAAAATGAATGGTTGTCAGCGTAGGGGTTGAGCTGCTCGGAGGAGGGTCCTCATTTGGTGAACAAAACTTTTTTTTTAAAGTCAAGTTGAACTAATGAACGCCAGGAATTGATTAACCGGACTTGTGTGGCCACCAATATGTTGAGGACAAAAAAGAGTGCAGGAGCTAAAGTATGTGATGAAGGGCTTGATCGGATTCAAATTTGTACCTCTGACCTATTGGGTGGCCTGTAGACCTGCAAACTTCTTTTTTCTTAGATAAATTTTTCCGTAGAAAATTTTCTCCATGTTTGGTGGTGCATGTTAGAAAAAATTATGCAAGTTTGCTTATTTTATGGGATTTTCCTTATTTTTACATCAAAAGTTGTTTCCAAACCACGGAAATGGATAGCTTGTATTTGTTTCTTGCCATTAAAAAATGGTGAGGAATCTAGGCTGTTTTTCATTAAAAATGGTAAGAAAATAACGTGGGATGGAGGTTGTAGAAACCCTATTCTTGATGAGAGAGAGAGAGAGAGAGAGAGATTGTTAATTTGTTATTGAGGATGGAAGACATTCCCAAAGTAGGTTCCGCTTGATAACACCCCTAAAGGCGCAAGTTTCACTTGGGAAAATATGTCTGCGTTCACGTGGAAAAGGAATCTTTGTTCCATGGAGGGAGGTATGAACCATTTTGATAGGAAGGCTGTTTTTTTCATTTAGTATGTGGGTCCCATCGCATATTTCTTTGCTTTCTCTCTAAGAAAGTGGCTGTATTTTCTATGAAAGAGGGCTTCTTTCATAAGAAAAGCATGGAACAAACGCTCCCTTAGTCTTCAAAATTTTCTGAGAAAACTAACAAATTAGCACATTTCTAATTCTAGCCTAGAAGTTGTGAAGTCATGCCTTCCCTTAAGAAAATGATCATCTCACGCTGCCATCGAATTATGAGCTTACATTGAATAACTTCCTAGAGAAACTGTAGACGCACCATATAAAAGAAAATGAAAAACACTCGTCTGGTAGGAGCAGCTAGTGCACGTCACCGTGTGTTGGGACGTTGCAGGTTCAAAACCCAAAGCTATAGTTGTATTACTGGCAGGGGTCTGCCTAACCCCAGTTTGCCTTTCAAAAAAAAAAAGAAAAGAAAATGAAAAGGATGCACATCCTATCTTGAGCACTGTAAGCTGGATAGTATTACACGGAGAGACTGCAACCAGGATCAGATTTGGCAGCGCTGGTCTTAGCCAGCCGTATATACACTCGCCCCCTTGGCAGCCTAAAACTCCATGAGCACCTCCTTCTACCCCAGGGCGCCTCCTTCACCTTGCGGAAGGGAGACGGCCATACAAGGACTTGAACTTGGGGTAGGAACGGGTCAGGTTTGGTTCGGACCCAGGTGAAAACAGACTTGGATCAGATCTTTGGGTATGGTATTGGGTCCAAACCCCGATCTAATTGAGTCTACTATAAGAGAAATCATACCCGAACCGATCATACCCGGTAAAATAATATATTTTTTTTATCATTTTTACATTGAAAATTTGTGGGTCTTAATCAAAACTCGGGTCAGGCCCGGTTCTGGTATAAAATTTCACAAACTATACCTGGATCCATGTATTAATTGGACCCTCGGGTCTGCACCTGGGTCTTAATCGGGTTTTCTTTTTTGTCACCATACCCAGACCCAATAGGGTTTGGTCTGGGTCAGATCCAGGTAAAACTGACCCGTTGACACCCCTAGGAAGAGACCTCCCAATCCACGATCCAGAGACCATGTGAGCAACCACTTTGGGTCCACGGATGAAGAGTGACCATCATGTTCAGCCACCACAATTTTTTTATGATCTTCAACTTTGTCGATTCATTCTTCCGGAGAGTATATATGGAAATCTCTGACCAACTTCCAGGAATGAATGAGAAGTTTAAGCTTTTCTGTCATTGATCACCATTGCTTGTCTTCTTGGATCGGTTTATTTTCTGTCATGATGTTTGTCTCCTTCAAGTTGAATATTGCAAAAATCCTCAGTTCAAACGGGTCGAATGAGATAAGTTGGATGGTAGTGTTTCCATTATAATAACCAACGGGTTTCGGATTCAAACCCACGCGGGATATCCCCCAGTGCCTAGGGGGCCTTTGCTACGTCCCACTTAAGGGAAGCCTCTTTCCTTTGAAAGAGCCACTTTGGAGGGGAAGTGCTTCCTCAGAGAGAGAGAGAGAGAGAGAGAGAGAGAGAGAGAGAGAGAGGTTGGATTTATTATGTGGGTCCCACCATAATATTTCTCATAAACATAAACACGTTTGTTTCACCCTTTGTAGGAAAAAAGGCCCTATTTCCTATGAAAGAGAACCTAAGAAAATAATCCTGCTATCTAGATAAGCAGACACCAGTAAAGATTCAAAATTTCAAAGAACAAGCACTTTTAGCAATGTGGTGAATCTTTCCAGGTCTTAGAAACAGAAGAACAAAAAAGAATAATTACATGCAAAAGGATGGTTTAAGAACTCCGAGTCATCCATTCATGAAAACAGAGACAAAACAATTCAAAAGAACTATAATCAATCAAGAGAAACAAATGTCTCGGAGGAGGCAGGAAAAAGCTTGATTTTCTCTTCCTTTTCTCTAAACAAAAAAGCACCACCATCCTTACTTCATCTGTAGGTAGAATTTAAACCTTGCCATGTGAAAAAAAACAGTAGTTTGCGTTTGAATTCATCAGAGTGAACAAAAAGTGAATGGTATATCACGATGTTAATTGTACCTCTTGCAGTGCCAGACTGCCTGTTGAGTTGATGACATAAGGTTATCACTTTACGTTTCACATTTGGTTCAAGCAGATGCTGAGTCTGCTCCAGACGAGGCTGCTCTTTTCTTCGCAAAGTACTCATCAGCTCGAGCCAAGTTCTTTGCAACAGAGGGTTTCACCCACTTTTTCCGTCCAGGCAGTACAGTTAGAGTGCACCCAGAAGTTTCAAGCTTCTCCTTAGCCGATGCCGAGAAGGCACGGGCTTTCACGTGCAGCTTCGCACTCAATTCACCGTCTCCTAAAATCTGTTTATCTGGTTTGAATTAGATTTGGCAGTAAACACTTGCACACACACAACCCATAAAGATCCTGCCTATTACAATTATCTTTACAGGCAAATAACTGTTACCAGAAACAGGATATGCTACATTCACACGGGCAGTTACTTCACATGTCGGGCTACAGAGTTTATTGTAATTTTGCATTACTATTCTGATGCAAGTTGAAATTATTTCGTTTAGAAGTATCAATCATTACATGTTTGTACTTTTAAGGGAATCTTTTACAAACTTCATCCCTTTTATTTTTCCTAGGGGTGGGGGGATGGGTTGCTACGCAGGGAAACTGCATCAACAGAGAGAAACCTGTCACACTGGAGATTCCTACCGAGTTATGCTACTCCTCCGACAGCATAAAACCCCAAGGCCATCCCCCTTTCCCCCAAGGAGACTGCAGCTTTGCATTGAGCAACAGGGATGCCCCCCTCAAGGGTGCAAACTCATCTTTTAAAATTTTGCACATCTAATTACAAATATATTGACGGTATGCATCTACTCCTCAATCTGGGCTTGCCATATTAGAAATTAACACCACTTGACACCCCTACGTGTATTAGTAGTTAATGTATCCTTGAGGTAGATCAAGTTTCCTAGTTGGTGCATGTACTTTGGCTGTGAAGGTGGGAAACGTGGCATATGTAGTAGAACTTGTTAACTTTCATCAATTTATTGGAAAACCATGAAAGATTGTGAATCTGTTCAAACAGACAAAGCCTTTATTCCATAATATCCTGTCCATTAATGAAGGCCCATCGTTTTCAAGAAATAGACACTGAACTATGTCACACAGACACTCCATTTTGCCCTCCGTACCCGTGTCGAAATGTGTGTCCCCATGTTGACACACGTCAACAACACTTGGACAGGCCATTTTACCCTTCGGAGTCCGCACATACAAGTTTGTATTCAATTTATAATTTATAATTATATTTTCAGTTTATAACTTTATATTTTTAGTATAATATAATATATATTTTAGATATAGCATATATATTTAGATTATATTCAGTTTAATTTGTATTTATGTGATATATATATATATATATATATATATATATATATATATATATAGTTGTGTCCCCATACCCACATTTTTTGAAATTGCCATGGCGTACCCGTGTAAAGAAATGGTGGTCTTCAACAAATGCACAAATAACTCACAAACAAGTGTCTATTGGAGACACTACAAGCATGACCCTTGAAAGGGTATAAAAGGAAGAACACTTGAAAAATAAATAATACTTTATTCATGAACAAAATGCTTAAGAAGCATGGATTTTTGAAGATTTTCAAAACATCCTATTCCTTTTACTTCAAGAGATGTGCCATCGGCTGTAAAAACCTTTGACACACTTGAGTTATTTTTAAGACATTCGGATAAACTATTAACATTTAGAGTCATATGAAAAGAAACACCAGAATCTAAAAGCCAAGGAAAGTTACCTGGACCGGAGAAAGATGCAACTGCCGCTCCAGTTGAGGCTTCGGTTGAGGAGGATACCCCTTTGAGAAGAGGTTGAAGGATTTCCATCAGTTGAGCCATAGACACAGGTGCATCTTGATCTTTTGACTCAGATTCAACAGATGCAACTCTTTTTTCTTCTCTTCTTTTTAACTTTGGACATTGAGGCCTATAGTGCCCCGGTTCATGACAATGATGACAAATAACTTTTCTTTTATCAAAGTCGCCGTTTTGCCTTCCAAAATGAGGCGGCTTGTAAGTACGAGTATGATTCCCCGGTCTAGATACAGATGATAAGAAAGTAGACACTCCAGAAGTTGTCAATGTTAAAATGAAAATTGATGATGGAGAACTTCTTGATGATCCTACTCCTTATAGACAGCTTGTTGGAGCTCTTTCTTATCTTTCCATTACTAGGCCAGATATAACTCATGTGGTTCATACAGTCAGTCAGTTTCAGCATGCTCCCACCTCCGTGCACATGGGAGCGATTTTGCGTATTATTAGATACTTAAAATCCTCTCTTTCACGAAGACTCTTCTTGTCTGCTTCATCTTCATTAAATTTAATTGCATATACTGATGTTGACTGGGGAGGTGATCCCAATAATAGACACTCAACTACTGGTTTTTGTGTGTTCTTAGGTGAAACCTTAATTTCGTGGAGGTGCAAGAAGAAGCAGAAAGTCTCTCTTTCCTCCACCGAAGCTGAATACAGAGTCATGGCAACCACCACTATGGAGGTTGTTTGGCTCAGACGATTGCTAGCGGATATGGGAGATAAAGCAACGCAAGCTTCAAAGATGTGCTGTGACAACAAAAGTGCGATCTACATTGCAAGTAACCGGACATTCCATGAGCGCACTAAACACATTGAGATGGACTGTCACTATGTCAGAGAGGAATACTTACAACCCGTACCCGTACCCATGTGACATAGACACTGAAAGACCTTAATTTATATATGTTTTACCCTTGCTTAAAAAAAAACTGATGTTCATTGTTCAGTAGAAGGACAATTTAGAAATTTTACTATAGGCAACTCAGTTTTAAAATACAGTAACCTCAGTCAATAAGACTTACATCCCCATTCGTCTATTTCTTAAAAAAGTTTGGGCCTTAAAATGTTTGCTTTTGAAAGCACAGGTCAGTTTTTGGAATATATGATAAAAGATGAATCCTTATGTCGATACCCACATTTATGATTTATTTTGGGCTCAAAATAATAACACGATAGTAACCACCAAATTATTATTTTTCATAACTGAAACAAGTAGTAACTTTAGGGAGGAAGAACCAACTGCTATGGGGATTTTAAATAAACATATCAACACCTGAATCTTTGACATAAGGATGAACTTTCAACATAGGCTTGCTACAAGCACAAGAAAAGCCAAAACGGCATACCTTTAAAGGAAGTCTCCTTTCCCTACCAGATGGATTTATCAACCCTTTTGCCTTTAAGGTCTCTAGTGATACCTCATCCCCTTCTTTAAATCCTGCAGATTCTATATCTTTCAAGTTCACTGGGACAAACTTAGGAAAGCCTGCATGCATACCTGGAAACCAAAAGATAGGACATGATCCTTAGCACATATAGAAAAGGTGCTGCAAATATCATTATTGAAATGTTTGCGTCAAGGAAAAACTCATGATATTGTGAAAAGAACAAAAACGGTTTGGGAGCATATGAGGAAATTCTCAGAGGATCTAAAACTAAAAAAGAAAGTTAAAACATATCACAAATGAGAAACTTTATATAAAACTTGATACAATATAAAAGACCAATAAATCCACATATAACTGCAAACAGTATGTAAAAAGAATGACATAATTTGAATTTATCATGACATTAGCATAAATTTCTTTTTTTTCAAACTTATCACAATAAAATTTGAACTGTCTCCAATGCTTGTTGCACAGGTTTAAACATTCACTATTATGATACATCCACATGCTCAAGAAAACATATATCATTGTACATGATGCACTAACAGAATAATAATTGAGACTTCACATGAAACATTAATAAATGGAATAATGCTCTAATTTATCATGGAAGACCAGTCACTTTTCCAAACATCTTTGTATATGCAAGAGATCAAAGCACTCACGAAGTGTTGCAGTTTTCAGCTAAAATATCATTAAGTTGAAAGGAATGCACCAAAAGCAGCAGTCAAAATCATGATAAAGGAACAACTCTAATGAAAAATCAATGACAATAAAGTATGAACATCCAAATGACAAGTAACCCTAGTAATCTGTGTGTTTCTCGCTAAATCTTTCAGGTTGGGGCAAAAGTAAACAAGATAACCAAAAAAGAAGTCCTGATAATTTCATAAGATAAGCTATGTTACCAGTTAGATTTGTCAATTATGTTGACAAGCCAAAACATGGCAAAAATTACATCAAACAAAACAGTGCCTAAAATCACATGCCATGATTTCACCGTGCCAGAACCAACATTTCCAAATTTCCAATCACACCAAATATTTTGATAAATTTCTAAGAGGAAAAGGGTCCAATTTAGCAAATTTATCACCTCTATATGAAAATCTTAGTGCCCACTTCGGAAATTATAGGCCTCCATGATTATTCTGGGTAAAAAGACTAAATGCCCAGTTAGAACTATGATATTGGGAGAAACTAGGGAGATATTGGTCTTTCAACCCAAAACTGGTGTCATAACATTACTTCAGTCAATATGTATTCCCTGTATTCCTCTACTATAGTTACTGTAGACACAAACAGTTCAAATGCCAGTATGGAAGAGTGGTTAAACCGTGTCATGAGCATTAGGTAAAATAACTTTGCCTCCCAAAACTGGGGTATTGATATTATTTCAACCAATATATATCCATTCCTATATTCCTCCACTAAAGTTACTGTAAAATATGTAACAGTGGCAAAACTGCATTAGCTTTCAATAAAATAGCTTTACCTGACCTCCAGAAGAACTGCCCAGAAAAAGCAGACTGGTCATAACTAACTAAAGTGTGTGAGAATTAAATTCACATATAGTCTCCACGTGTATTCAGCTTCTACGATGCACACCAGTCTTCCAAATAGGCAGGCAAGGCTACTTCCAAAGAATTATTCTTCTTGAATGCCTAAATCTATTCTTTCATTGTGAAACAACTGATTTCCTTCCACGAACAAATTACACTGGTTTCCATAACCAAGGAAAAGAAGTAAAGAAAGTATTGAGGAAGGTTCATTAAGACATACAACCTAATGATGCATTGGATTATCAATTTATGCAAAGATACTTATGCACTAGTAGAATATACCAATAAACTCAAAACTGATCAAAGAAGAGAATCCAGAGACCATACTGTTGTTAATTGGTAGAGTACAACACAGCGTCATGATCATGATTTATAGAACTCCAACCAACTGCTGGCATTAAAAGCTGGACATAGACAGCTTAACAGAGATAATGGTTATGGAAACATAATTTTGGAAACTAAACCTCAAAATATTTTCTATTGGCATTAAACCAAGAGCTGGGCTACGATCCACACCAGTAACCAGCTAATGTTCCAATAAGGAAAACTTTAGCATGAGGATCCGGTTACAAAGGTGTAAAAGCAAATGATGGTAGCTTTTGTTCAGAGTAAGCTGTCTTTGGACCATCAGTCAAAGCATGAAGCCATAAACAGATATTGAAGAAAGCAGTCACAATCCTAGGGATCTTTTCTCTTCAGGGATCAAACTAGAAGTAGATTCTTGATCCCTTCAATAGGAGGAGAATGGTCAGCAAGTGTTGGGAGATCATGTTACTCCATCATGGTACCTGTTGAATCATCAGCAGTCTGCTAAATGACTTGCATAGAGAAATACTAGGCAGTGATTTCCTCTTCAACTAAAATGATCCGGCTTTTAGATGGACCCATATTAAGCTTCCTCTATTTGTTGAATGTTCTCCCAAACAATATTAAAACATGGTATCAGTGTACATTTAAGGAGAACCAATTAGAACTGGTAAATGGGGATTGAGGGCTCCCACAGGTATCATAGAAGAGTTGTCATGATACTTTGCTTTGAACTGTCTACAGCTCATACAGAAGGCTTAGGGACAAAGTCATCAAGATGCATTTCAACCATACATGTGAAATAAGACAGAAAGCAATTGTAATCCATAATACAAAGCAGAAGCTCAAAGTAAAATAAAGTAGGACGACTGGTTCAGTCAAATGGTTAACGGATAGAGGACATGAGAACAGATAAGTAGGCAGTAAAGTCTTGCATTTCCAGCGTGCAGCACGGTACCCATAATATCAGCTTCTTTTACATGACAGTCAGGTGCTCATAAAATAGATGCAAAAACCAAAGCCGCTCTTGGTCAATCACAATTGATATTAGGATTTAGGATTCAACATTCACTATAAGGGGAGCTGGTAACCAGTCCTTATCAGATTCACAATGTAACCCAACATGCAGAATCACTGATATCAACCTTGTTTCCACAAAGCTGGTGACTACAATCATAATTCAATAACAAGAATTGTTGCTACGGATCATTATAACTCAAAATGAGACATCATGGTTTTCAGAAACCAAATAGGGCCTAAACAACTCATGCTTCATGAGTTGCGATCTAATAATTCTTGATAGTTGGTAACATGGTATCAAGAATTTTAACTGATTAAGCAACAAGGTGGTAACAGCTAAACACGTTTGAACTAAACGCCTGCCATTTCCATGTCCTCCAGCGTCTATTCACTATTCACTAGGATAGCATCCTAACCAGATCATTTTCCCAATTATACACACCGAAAGAGATGGATAGACACTAATTCTAATGCTTTCTTGATGCCATGATCATGAAACTCAATCACTGATTTCCAAGCATGGTAGAATTCAAAAGGGAAGCTAGCAGAAACTGATGAAGAGATGGAAATGGGAATGGAGAGAATCAATACCCCCAGCAATCCCTTGCAGTTTCGGGACTCGTCGGTACAGCGGCATTTGCCCGCCCTCGCCCTCGAAACCGGGCCTAACGCCAGGCCCCGACCGGGATTTCTGGCCCCTCATACCGAACCCACAGCTGTTTCCTTGCCCGGCTGCAATACCTCTCCCTTTCCTCTTCTTCCTCTTCCTGGAACAAGGCTGCGGCCCCAAATTGTTGAGCCTAAACCTACCTATAAACTAAACAACCATCAGAAACAAAAGCATCAAGCCACAACCATCCTCATTTCCAAGAAAACCCCAACAAAATAAACTATGATAGTTTAACCAACAAGCTCAGTAGAGTAAGTCACCGAGAGGAGCACTCATTTCAGAGGCAACGGGAGAAGAAGAGGCTTGGCAGACAACGGAAATGGTAGGTTGGTCCTTGCTTCTTCTCAAAACCAATGTGGGCAACGGTGGAATTGAGCTTCCCTACGATATAGATTCTGTGTTAGAGAGAGAGAGAGAGAGAGAGAGAGAGAGACGAAAGAGGATCAACATTATCACTCATGAAGATCAACAAAATGTTGAACCCATGAACCCAACAAAATAGAAAAAAAAACTAAAATATAGAAAAACAAAAGCAAAAGGAAAAGAAAAAGAAACTACAGTCAGCTAGCAACAAACAACAAAGCCAAGCTCAACCAGGATCCTCTGGATAAGAAGGAACCACCGATGAGTGAACGTTGTTCAGACGGAAGGATAGGTCTCTAAGATGCATACGTAGAATCGCGTATACATCAACCAAGATTTTATAGACAAGATTGTTAAGGATGACCGGAATTTGACGGAAAGTAGCATCATTGCGTGCCATCCAAACAAACCACCAAGTAGTAAGCAACCAAGTCTTCCAGATCAGTCTCCACCGCTTGCAACGTCTAATTTCAATAGGGCCTAGGAGCAGATCAAGCGCAAAAGACTCCTCTTTAACAATTACGTTCGGAGATCTCCACGTGCTATTAAATAGGGCCACGAAGATTGGGCAGGACCAGAATAAATGAAAAGTAGTTTCTTCAGCAGCTTGACACAGCACACACCAACTTGGGAACTGAAAGCCCAACTTCTTTAAATAACTGTGAGTCTGAGCCCTATCATGCAAAATTAACCAAGCCAAGACCTGAGATCTTGGGGTAGGGCCCTTACCCCATAACGCACACTCAGGGAACCAATCTGCCCCTGGGGGAGCAACGATCTATACACTTTATGGGTGTGGAACGCACCATTTGGTGCAATAGCCCAATGCAACCACTGATCATAATTACCTGCATCCCCAATTTGATCTCTGAAGGACGATAAGGCTCTCAGCCACATGCTTCGCAAGTGCGAGATCGCCAGCCCCCGGGTTCCATGACGAAAGTTAGATAAATCAGGAGCACCATATTTAGCATGAAGCAAACGAGCACAAGGAAAACCTGATTGATGGGCCATCCAACATTGCTTGGCCACAAGAGCAATACTCCTCTGTCTTGGAGCAAAAACACCTAAGCCAACCATACGCTTAGGTAACACCAACGTTCGCCAACCAACCAAATGGCGCTTACTCTTAAGCTGACACCCAGACCAAAGAAAATCCGTCATTAAACGACAAATCTGCTTCTCCACGCCCACAGGCATCACGAACATTGACATGAAGAATTCAGGGATAGAAGAAAGAACATGTCTGATTAAAGTCAGACGACCAGCAATGGAGAGATAAGACGCCTGCCACGAAAAAAGCTTGTTTTTCACTTTTTGAATAGTTGGAGCCCAAGCAGCGGAAGAGAGGCGCTTCACTTGTAACGGCAGGCCCAAATACGTCATCGGCAACTCAGAAATTTCACAATTGAAAATTCGTTGACCCGCTGCAAGCATAGGATACTGAACATTGAACATAGTAATAGAGCATTTGCTATCATTTAGGGAAAGCCCAGAAAGAGAAAGAAAGAACTGGAGAATAAGCTTGAATCTAAGCATTTGTTGCACGTTTGCTCGCCCAAAAATAATCATATCATCAGCATAAATAAGAATATGATCCGAAAAATCCGGAAGATCTAGAGGATCTATCAGGCGCTTCTCCGCAGCACACTTGAGCAACACCACGAGACCCTCAGCAACGACATTGAACAACAAAGGCGATAGAGGGCAGCCTTGCCTTAGTCCACGCCCCAATTTGATCTGACCACCTCTAGTGTCGTTAATCTTAATCATGGCCTGAGCATTAGAGACCAATTCCCTCACCCACCCAGAAAAACGACGACCAATGCCAAAATTGGATAACATTTGAAATAAGAAGGGTCAATGCACAGAATCAAAGGCTTTATGAAAATCTAATTTAAGAGAAAAATAGGCCTGACCACTAAGATGTAAGGAGTGAATGACTTCAGAGGCCAAGATGAATGAATGTTGAATCCTCTTATTGTGGATAAAGGCGAACTGAGAGTTCGAAAAAATTTGGTGAGCCACGACCTTCAACCTATTAGCCAACACCTTGGCAATCATCCGATAAAGGGCACTCATAACAGAAATCGGGCGAAACCTAGAGATATCAGTTGCAGCATCATCTTTCGGAATTAAAGAAATAATTGTCAAGTGGGTTTGAATAGGCAATCTGGAGTTGCGATAGAACTCATCAAACATGTTAATAACATCAGGCTTCACACAAGGCCAAAAAATTCTGAAGAAATCCACATGAAACCCATCATAACCTGGAGCTTTCCACCCTGACAAACCTTTGATTGCCCTAAAAATCTCATCTTCAGAGAACTTCATTTGCATAATTCTAGCTTGATCTTGCCGAATCGAACCAACAGAAACATGACCAATGACACCATTCGCAGTAAGTGAAACAGAATATAAATCTTTGAAATACTGAGTGACAGCTGAAATAACGTGCTGATTAAGGAACGAAACATTCCCAATGGTGATTGATGGGATGACATTCCTCCTATGACGATGAGAAGCATATGAGTGAAAAAATTTAGTATTACCGTCTCCGGCCGCAAGCCATTTCACCCTTGCCCGTTGCTTCCATCTAATTTCCTCTTTGACCCTCCAGTTCTTCAAAAGTGTTGATAACTCAATAGATCTGGCCTGCAAACTTTGCAAGTGTGAATCAGATAGAGACTCCGGGGAAGACATAGTTTGATACAATGCTGAAATCTCTTGCTCCCAAGCAGTCATTTGCTGAAATTTAACCACGTCTCGATTATGGAGCCAAGCTTTGATATCCTTAGCGAGACGAGACAGCTTCTCATGACACCGGATAGCTGCCCACTGCTCATTAGAGGGCTTGTTCCAAGAGTCTGAAATAATAGTATGAAAATCTGGCTCCTGGAGCCACCATTGTTCAAACACAAAACTCCTGGCGGAATTAAAACCACCCCCTCAAGTAGTGATTAACTGACTATGGTCCGAGATAGAAGGAGCCAACAAGACACATTTGACATCTGGAATGAGATCCAGCAAATTTGGAGTGACAAAAACCCTGTCAAGAACTCTGCAGCATGGGCGAATTCGCCTATTCGACCAAGAGTAACGCTCCCCACTAAAAGAAATTGGGTAAAGGTGATGCCGATGAACAAAATCTTGAAAACCTCGCATAGATGGATTGGGAAGAACGGGGTTATTAGAATCATGAATAGACAAAAGGCAATTAAAGTCTCCCATAAGAAAATGGTACTCCCCGTTTGAGACGACGATCCTATTTAAGTCGTTCCAGAAAGCAGGCCTCATGACAGCGTGATTAGGGTCATATACAACAGTGACCACAACCTTCCTGCCACTGTCTTGCAAAGTGAAGGCAACAGACAAAGAAAACAGACCCATGTCCAGTTGAGAAATATTTAAAGATTGTTTCCCCAAAATAAGGATACCACCGGCATGGTTGACCGCAGGCTTAAAAAAATAGTCAGCACCCCTCCATATACTAGAGGCAACAGAGCGAGAAACTTCATCCATCTTAGTTTCACAAATAGCAATCAGGTCAGGCTTCTCCTGACTAACCCAATTCGCCAGAAACCTACGCTTAGTGGGGCAATTCAAGCCCCTGATATTCCAGCAAAGAGACTTCATGACACACAATCTGGAAAAATCCGGGGGGGGTGTGACCTCGCTGACCTTCGTGGAGACCTGCCATCGAAAGTCGTAACATTAAGTGAGTTGCTCTTCTTGCTTCTACTACCACTGCTAACTTGCCGGTGCCGAACAACCCCCATACGCTCAGTAGCCCTCGAAGGATCGGGAGAATCACCCCTTAGATCAGAGACAACATCAAGTGAAGGACCTAATGAGCCACCTAGGATAGTAGAGACTACCGAAATGGTAGATACCATATCGACAGTTATATGATGCAGCTGAGATGAGGAGAGAGAGATATCAAGCATCCGGGCTGCCTCTTCAACCTCAACACCCAAGGGCGACAGAGGGGGGGACTGTCGAGGAACAGGTGGAGAGGAAGGGAGAGCCACACTTGGGAGAGCCTCACACCTCCAAGAACTACACACAGAATCAGTGACGGTAGATGCAGTAATAGTGGCCTCAGTAACGACCGGCGATAAAGGAAAAGGAACCGATAGACCAATAATCATGCATCTGTGAGCCTCAGTCGAACGAGCATTAAACGCCATAATGTGAACCACCATATAATCAAAGCGCCTCAATGGAAAAATAATGAAAGACGATGACAAAATTGACCTATTTTCACCTTTAGCATGACTGTCTAACCGAGTTGCCAATCCACCTCGAGAAGGGGCGCTAGTCGTGTAAGGCACAGAGTCACTAACAGATAAACCATGATGGGCATGAGCATGTGGAATAATGATAGACTTATCACCAGTAGGATAATATTCAGAACTAGTTGCGGCAGATATCTTAGGGCTCCCCAGCAGCACGTTCGACGGCCGTTGAAAGCGAGAAGTCGAGCAGACGTGCTAGGTTTGGCAACGAACGTCGAAGATGTAGATGATAAAGCCGGAACCGTATTAGAACAAGATTTCCTGGTAAGCTGCCTTGGCAGAGCATGTGATAACTGGACCGGGACCCAGATAGTCCCAATCTTAATGGCATGAAAAGAAATCTTCGGCTCCTGAAGATCTTCAATCTGCACCCATGGCGAAAAAGAAGTACGTCGCGAAGGTCGCTTAGAACTCTGACAGGCAAAGTGGGTCCCCAACACAGAAGGTTCGTTGAAGTCAAAAGGCTTCCTGGTTGAATGTTGGTGAGGAGCATTTATTCACTTTCGCTTCCAAAGAGGATGACGACGAGCAAGGAAAGATGAACCACACCTATGGCAGTCAAAGCGTTTCTGAAAATTCAAAGACAAACATGATGCGCACCACCAGTCTCCCGGTCTAGCGCGTCGCAATTGAGATCTTGTGCGAAGGGCACAAAAAGAGCGTTGCCATGAAGATTGAACCTACTGCCAACCCCGATCAGCGACCCAATGCGGAAGCTCCCGAAAAAAGAAAGGCGGGTCAAGCAGCGCCATGACAGAACAGGCTTCGAGAGGCTCTCTCCTAACGGCACGGATAAATTTTCTGACGTTCGAGATATGAAGAGAGCCCGCATCCAAGCATGAACCAAGGACATCCGAGAGATTGAAAAATAATTGATGCTTGAGTCTGAAAGACAGGTCAACATCGAAACCCCACCGTCGAAGGGCGAATGCTGCGCCCCAGTCATTAAGAGCATCCTGAATGAAATGGAGGGCCCTCCGATTTGCTCCCAAGGAGAGATCAGAAGCAAGACCCCAAAAAACATGCGGCAAGCGACTCATGAGGAAGAAAGGAGAGAGAGCACCTGGCTGCCGGAGGGACGTTGGACGGTTGCAGAGAGAGAGAGAGAGAGAGAGAGAGATGGGTTTTAATTTCGAGGGAGGAGTGAAGGAAGAGAGTAGAGCCGCCATCTTCTTCTTCTTCTTCGCCTCTCCCAGCTACTAATGGAGAGAGAAGACTGGATAAAGCTCTCACAGGAAGGCGGTTATCTTGCGATGAATATTCGTTGTCGATGGGTCGGTCTGTTGTGTAATAGACCCGATCCGAACTTCAGTTCCCAGACATGGACGTAAAATGTCTAACCCAAATTCCAGTTGGGTTTCAAGTTGGTTCGATATATTTTCAGGACCATGTGATTTTTATCTACCTTTTTCTTGATTTGAATCAATTTTTGCCGGAAGCTCTTCTCCTTGAGATCGGTGGGTGTCACCCTTTTTCCTTAACTCGTTCCATAAAAGAGCTACAATAAGCCCATTCAACAAGTAGTCATCAAGTGTTCCTAAGATGGAAGAAGAAAGGCTAACAGTAACAATATTTGATCTGACCAAATCTACTACAAGTCCAACAAATGTAGTTGGGTAGTTATCATCCTTCTTACCCTTAACCAAGAAGAAGAGGAGTTGATGTGGGCTTTAACTCCCTTCATCCATGTAGTTACCGAATGTGCACATAATCTCACTTGATGTGGAGTTGGCAACTTAAGAGTGAGTGTGAACCCAACAAAACAGCTTGCATTACAAAAAGAAGAAGAAAAAAGAACTAGATGATCATTATGAATTAAGAAAAATAAACAGATGGCTCCATAACAATGATGCTAGAAAAAATGCTTCTTCAAACAATTTGACTAAGAAAATTTATCATTTTCATAGAAATCAACGATGTATCAACTAATCAAACAAAAAAAAAACATTGAAACATAAACACCATGCAAAATCATCCAATAAAAATGACAAAAAGAAACATAAACATAAATGGGAATGACCCACAACCCTAAAATCAATCCTCACCCAATAAACTAAACAAAAACTAGTACCATAAAACCATCCCCAAACAGCAAATGCACCTCAACAAACACAGATTAAACTCCAATCGGTGACCCAAGACCCAAGATAATTACCTCAAGTAACCCACAGAAATCATCAGAACACAAAATCATTGACGATTCTCCAAAAAACCACAAAATGCAACCCCAAAACTCTAAAAAAAGATATACTAGGTGCATTGCCTAAAGCCAAGAAAATTGAAGATAATAATTGCAAGAAAAAAATCCAAAAAAAAGAGATGAGAAGAATAAAAAGGCGAATATACCTCACAGGACCCAGAAACCCTAGAGTGAGAGTTGCATGCGAGAGAGGGAACAAATCCCTCCTGACATTAATGGGGGGGTGCGCGCACACGAGAGAGATAGAGATAGAGAGTTCCATATGAGAAAGGGACCCAAAAAGTGCCTCATCTTGCAGGGTCCGTACAATTTATTCATTTATCTTAAACATTCAAAATGTTAACGGAGTCCGCCAAGTTTTGCCATGTTTTTCTAATGATCATTGCCTGAAACCAAGGAAATTGTCACATGTAGCACTCATCAGGAACAGTAACCAACGGTCACGATGCTCGGATGAGTTTTAAACTCATTTTAGAAATAACTGATTTCGGGATCAAGAGTTAAGCGGACATCCTGCCCTTAAGGGTGGACCACTAGCCCATTGAAGCCGAGCTGGGTAAAAAAAAAAAGTTTGCACATTATTTTAACTGACAGAAAACAATATAAGGCCATGGTCAACGTGTCAAGGTTTGATTTGTAAGGTATGTTTGATTACCGAGGATCTAAGATTTGAGGATCTCTAGATTGATACCCCCAAAATCGAACTTGAAATCTGTCAGGTTGGTCTAAAATGACGATCTTAAAACCTTAGTTTTGTTTGCAAGGAGGTTGGATCAAAGCCTAACCCCCTTTGATTGGTTGATCCACGAAACCCCAGTTCTCAAAGATCAGAGGTAATCAAACGCACCTGTAAATGAATGAGACATCCAAACAATAACGATGGGTGACCAGTGTGCAGGGTTGTACCTGTGTTTTATGGGGCCTGAGGCAGAGGGAAAAATTGGGCCCCCTATTAATAGTAGGAGTTTCGGGGCAGGACCTCAAAATTTTGCGCCTCGAAATTTTTTGAGCTCCCTATTAATAGTAAGAGTTTCAGAGCAGCGCCTCCAATTTTTTGAGGCCCTTATTGAAAATGGAATCCCTATTAAAAATAGGCCCCTAAATTTTTTTTGTGCCCAGGGGCCCTGAGGCTCAAGTCTCATTGGCCTCTTGACAGGTCCGGCTCTGCCAGTGTGGGTGTGATTCCCACCACTTGCAGGCTCTGTTTGGGAGCCTATAGTCAGAGGAGTTGAGATGTAACCGGAGACATGACACTGAATATCGGTAATTGGCTGATGTTTGGGAGGAGTTAGAGGGAGGTGAGGTTTTTAGGTGAGAACTAGCTGACTCAACTCCTTCAAAATATCCATTTGAATTTCTCTTAAAAAGAGGAGGTATTTACAACTCTTTGAGTCACAAGGATTCTGATTGTTTCCTAAATTTCCAATGGTTCAAAAATTTTACCCCATTCACCTCAGTAAATCCTATATTCACTTATTTTACCTTAGTAAACAATAGAATTTTGCCTCAATAAATTCTATATTTTTATGTTATATATATATATATATATATATACACACACATTATAGAAATAATTACCTCAAGTAACCCACATAAATCATGCGAACAGAAAATCCTTGCGGATCCCCCCAAAAAACACAAAATGCAACATCAAAACTCAAAAAAATATACTAGGTGCATTGCCCAAAACTAAGAAAATTGAAAATAATTACAGAAAAAAAATCAGAAAAAGAGACAGAAGAATAAGAAGAATATATCCCACAGAACCCAAAAACCAGAGAGAGAGAGAGAGAGTTGCATACAAGAGAGGGAACAGATTCCTCCTAACATTAATGGGGGGTGTGCGCAAGAGAGAGAGAGAGAGACCCCAAAAGATATTATTATTTTTAAACATTTAAAACGTTAAAGGCATCCACCAAGTTTTGCCATGTTTTTCCAATGACCGTTGCCTAAAACCAAGAAAAAGGTAAAAAAAAAAAAAATGTGAAACACGTAGCACTTAGAAATAACCTGATCTGATTTCAGGATCAAGAGTTAAGCAGACAGCCCACCTCCTTTAAGGGAGGACCACTAGCCCATGGATGGGCTCGTGAGTTGTTTACAGGACTATCCTAAAGTGGTTCAAGCCGAGTTTGGTAAAAAAAAAGGTTTGCACATTATTTTAATTGGGTTTTACATGACAGAAAACAATATAAGGCCATGGTCAATGTGTCACTATTTGATCTGTAGGGTGTGTTTGATTACCGAGGATCTATGATTTAAGGATCTCTAGACTGATACCCCCCCTCCCAAAAAAAAAATCGAACTTGAAATTCATGAGGTTGGTCTAAAATGAGAATCTTAAAAACTCCAACTTCTCCAAAATACTCATTTGAACTGCTCTTAAAAAAGGAGGTAGTTGCAACTCCTTAAGTCACAAGGATTCCAATGGGATCCTAAATTTTTGATGGTTCAAAAATTTTACCCCATTTGCCTCAATAAATCTTATATTTTTATGTTATATATATATATATATATATGTGTGTATACATTATAGAAAATATATATACATACAAGCCACAGCCCAACTCCCAGCATGATGAGGAACCAGAAATAGTAGCTGCTCGACTGAATCTTTGAAGGAGTTGTTTATGCTTCCAAATAAAAGAGGATGTCCACGACTCTTCCCAAATTCATTTCTCTTGAATTCAAGTAGTTTTACTTCTCCTTGACTCCTTCCAACTCCCTCCAACACGGGTTCCCAAACAGAGCCACGGGATGTATGGGTGTTGGTTTGCGAAATTGACATTATCAATGCCATGCTAGTTCCATGTTTTTTTTATAAATCTTTTTCTCCCAAACTGTTGTTGGTGTTGTAGTTTAGCCATTTCTTTTTCAACACCTTTGGACGATGAGTTCCTAGATAGAGACTGCCATTGTACTAGATCAATTAAATCCAATAACAGTATGCTTGCCGTCTACCTATGGAATCGCTATCACATAGCTATTCTATTTTTTACTCATGCACTGTATCCCTTTAATATAATAACAATTGTGTCAAAAATTTTAATACAAATTGTTCTTTTATAATGAGAACCCTCCCTCGCCCAAGCTAGGAAAAGCTCGAGTTGGTCCATAGAGAAGTAGGAACCACCCACCAAAGTCCCTGAAGGAAGGTCCTTCTTGGGCCTAGTAAATTCTTTTTGATCGACGACACCACCTTGCTATAGTGGTGGTGCCAAGACATCATCGTAAAGGTGAGATCCCTTGACTGACATTTTGAAGAAAAAGGTAATGTCACAACGTCAACAGTGAGGTTTGATCCGGTGTCTTCATCTCAGCACCCTCACAACCACCTGGCTGGCCACACAGTTGCAATCATGTATCTCATCCATAACCATGTGACAGCTTAATTATTTAAGTCTACTTCAAGCCTATATGTGCACTACCAAACCACCCCCAGGCTACCAATATAACCATGTCCCACCTGCACATTGGTTCCATTCAAATTAAGTCCACTTGACCACCAGGACGGGCCAACTTGTCTCGAGTAAACCATACATTACTTCAAAGCTCTTATTATTAACCATGAAAAAAAAGACCAAACCGATCAAGTGCCAAATATATGTAATGGATCCAATTTAGGAAATTACTATCCACTCTTGAAAGAATCATGTTTATGGGGTGTGATCATGTTTGACCCAGACCCAACGCGTAAAGGGTTAGGGTTTGGTGATAAACAAGGAGGATAGATTAGAATCTGGGTAAGACTCAAAGGGTCTGCTTAACATATGGATCCGAGTATGGGTTGTGAAGTTTCATACTTGACCTGGGACCAACCCAAGTTCCAACTATGGTCCGCAATTTTTCAATGTAAAAAATATAAAAAGATATTATTTTACCGGTATGGTCCGGGTCTGGTTCATGTACTTATAAGATTCAGGTATGCTTTCTTTTATGGTGGGTCTGATTATACCCGGGTTTAGACCAAGAACCAGCATCTCAAATCAGATCTAGGTTTGGTCCCACCTTTGTCTGAACCAAGCCCGACTGATTGGCACCCCTAATCATGTTATGAAGCAACAGAGGTGGAGCTAGTAATCCAAATTAGGCCGGGCATATGCGTCTCTCTCTCTCTCTCTATATATATATGTATATATATATATATATATATATATATATATATATATATATATATATATATATATATATATATATATATATATATATATATATATATATATAAGAAAGTGTCATGGATTTGAGATATTCACTCATGTGATCGAACCAAACATGCAATAGATCTCAAATCTGAGGCTACTTCTGATTTGAGATATTCACTTTTGTGAGATATAGAAGAAAGTGTCATGGATTTGAAATCCGATGGGGGAGGGGTCCAACTTCAAATCCTCGGATCTCACCCAGGCATTCAAACACGAATTTTGTTTTGTTTTTTTTTCTTCACATTTGACCCTTTAAATGTGATCTACATGCTTGGTTTAACGGAAATTTGGCGGCATTTGAATAATGTTTTCTCTTGCATGTATGTCAGATTTTTCATAGTTAAAAAATCAATAGCTTATAGATGTACTGAATTTTTGACCTTTAAAATTTGTATTTTTATGTCCATAAAAATGTGATTTAAAAGTTGATTCTTAGTATTGAACCCAGGACCTGGGGGCGATTTCTCAGAGTAAAAAAAAAAAAAAACATTTTCCCCCCAAAAATGCAACTTGCACCAACGACTCAACCAGATGACGATATCTTGTTGCAACTTGCAATATGATCGTATATCTTCACTAACTCACGGTGCTAAGCTCGAGACTACAAAAACACAATCCAACGGATAGGGCTCATTAATCCACTACGTGTCACTTTATGATAAAATCTTATACGTCCTCTAGGGGACAAGGGTTTAACCGTGGTTGAGTCAACCGGTTTGAAGGGCAGTGTCAGGCGTGCAAGCAATACCCCATAAGCAAAACAAGTAGAAATATGGGTGATTTGCAAATGACAACCAAAATTTTCATTGAAAATTATAAATCCGGTCATGTTCTTTTCAAAACTTCTAAATACCTCAAACTAACATGTGTCTAGCAAATAATGCCAACACAAAATTCCCGTTAAATCTATACTTATTGAAATTATTCCAGTAAAGGTTTTGTTTGGGAACCTGTATTGGAGAGGGGTGATGAGAGTGGAGAAGAAAATGAGAGATGAGGTTGGAGTTGTCAAACAATTCTTGCAAGGATGAAGGTGAAAATGACTCATCTCTACTTCATTCACCACTCTCAACACAATTCTTATCTCCCAAAACAGAGTTTTCAAATACCTATGAGGGTGGGTGGTATTGACTAAACCCTTTTCAATTTTCATTTATTTCCCTTCTCATCTTCGGTTTCTAAACAAAGCCTAAAAGGCCTCGAAGCGGGAGAGCGCTTACAAAATTTTATGTTTCCTGAATGGCAACTGTAAGTACAAGAGGCCAAAGATCAACATGATTAGGTTTTCAATTTTGAATGCAATTTTCTTGTATAATAAATAAAAATTATTAAAACAATCTTAGTTTAAATCTTGCCTTGATTCTTTTTCTAAAGCAATAAAATTAATCCAAAAATAAAAAAAGCTTTTGTTTTGATAATCCAAACAAGAAAAACATCTCTAATCACCAACCAAACATTGGCTGGCCTTTGGTTGGTAAAACCCTAGTCTGGGGAGGGGAGTGTAGGTGGCTCAAAATTATGCCTATTTGGAACCAAGGTTTTTGGCTAAATAATCTCCTTTTTTTGCTTAGTTATTTAGAAAAACACTTTGAGAGAAAAAAATATATTTTATTAAAATTGTTTGGTCTCGTATTTATTATCTTTAAGAAATTCTAAGTGTTTATATTGAGGGAACTTGCCATAGATAGCAAAACCCTCAAGGGGCATTAGATCTTGGGTTTGTCAAATAAACTAAAATATTGATTTAGATTCGGCCTATCTTTTTATCCCTCACAAATAAAGTTGTGAACTTTCTCTTGACTTACAATTTTTCTTTCTTTGTGTTTTTTACAAAATCCTTTGTGCCTTGTGATTTTCTTTTATGACTTGCGAGTTTCTTTTATGAGTTGCGAAATTCCTTTGGCTTGCAATTTTTTTTTTCCGAGTTGTAAATTTTTTTTTGACTTTTAAATTTCTTTCATGTGTTGTGAATTTCCTTTATGTCTTGCAAAATTTCTTTTGACTTGCTACTTCCAAACTTTTATTATGGTTTGCAATTTTTTTTGTGTGATTTGCATATCTTGCTTTACCCTTAACATGTCGATACATTGGGATGGCATGTGCACTTGGCACCTAATTTTGGGCGGTGGCCACACTTGATGGGACGATGCAAGGATGAGCTTTAAAGATAAAAAAGGAAGTGCAAAGTTGCTCCGGCTCTTCTTCCTATTTTCTATGGTTTTCAACTTCTCTTTCTTCTTCTTTCCCATTGTAAAGTTGGTGACTGCGTTGTGGTGGCTAGCTTACCCAGTGCCAAAGGTGAATAGTATTGCACGAGGAAGTGAGGTTTGGTTGTATCTCAAAAGAGAAATTGTGCACGACCCTTATGCACTCAAACTCGATCCTAGTGGAACAAGTGTCGCTTTTGAGAAAGTGCATTGTTGGTAGCCTCCAAGCAAAGGTTTCACGATTAAGACAGAAGGTCTGAAATCTCCAGCAAAGAGCTTTTCACCATGCGGCAAGAGATGTCACCTGTGGGTTTTGAACTTGTACACTGACTTTCACAAGTGGCCCATAGCATACGAGTGAAGCCCTTTTGGGCAAATAAAAACCCTTGATTGCTTAAATAATCTCCAACACAAAAAATAGAGTGGAGGCAAAACGAATTAAAAGTAAGAGCACATTTTTATGAGGTAACATTTTAATCTCGACTTCATAATAAACATTAGCCCAAGATCAAAATCGTAATAGCAAGCATTGGCGATATTATGAAAAAATCATGATCTTCTCGATACCTGATCTAATGCCAAAAAATATCAATGTTTTTCAGAATATAGCCTGTTTTGAAACTATTAATATTTTGTGTGTGCGATATTATTGCATAATTAACGTGATACTTACATTTTTATATTTTTTCATTATAGTTTGTAATATCTTCTTGAGATTTTATAATATCACGAGATTATCTCTTAATAAAATCCCCAAACCAAGATTTATGACCATGGATCAAGTAGATAAGGAGGCATTTCGCTAAATGTGACAAAAGTGTCCTAGTAATTTAAAAGACGAGAACACTTTTGGTGGATAAATATTAATTATAATAAAAAGTTTTGTGGGCTGATAGAGAGAGAGAGAGTCCTTGCCCAGGTTGGTGTTTGGTTAGGGAGAGAGTGAAGGGACTTGTTCTTTACGCTCTCACCCTGTCGTAGATCCGGAGAGAGAGAGAGAGAGAGAGAGAGAGAGAGAGAGAGAGAGAGATGAAGGTGTTCGTGAAGACGTTGAAGGGGAACCATTTCGAGATCGATGTGGAACCCTCCGATACGGTCCGTTTCATCTCCCACCCACTCCACTCCCTTTTTTCTTTCTTGGATCCTACGATTCGATTGTTATTTTTTAGCAACGATTGTTTTGATCGTTAGAATTGGGCCATCATTGTGCGGATCGATGGTTGAATTGATCTCGTGGAGGGATTTGCACCCTAGCTGAATTCTGATCGTGTCATCGTATCCCTTTTGTTTTTCAAGACTTTAAGTTCTTCCGTTGGTGCGTTGATTCGAAGACAGAAATTTTCCCGTTGATTTGTTGGTTGTGGCTCGCGACCATATTGTTATATCGTGGAATTTGATGTTTTTTTGTCTTGAATTGACTTGTGGGGGTTGCAGTGAATTATGAGGATCTTGATCTTCGATTTATGGGTTTTGAGATAATGACGGATTTTAGGAATTCGTAACTCTGCTATTACTAGAAATTCTTAATGTATTGCAATTTCAATTGCTGTTGTTGGTTGTGGTGTCTTGTTCTGGAATTTTGGGTACAGTTATTTCGGTTATACGATTTTTCTCTTCACCGTGCATTTCATTGGGAATTTGGATTTTTTCGATGTTCGATCGGGTACCTGTAATTAAGGTGCCCCTTTCTACTACGGCCAGTGTCACTGATCAGCTTGTGATGTGTTTGTGGAATATATTCAAATATCAGAAAAATTGAGGACGCCGTTTCGTTCCTCCTTCACATGCTCTTGTTGATCTTGTGATTGAACTTGGTCTCCGTTTGTTCTTTTGATTGTGTGTGTTAACACGATAAGAAAGCTACATTTTCTACATTATATCTAATGAAATGACAGCGTTAACTGGTTAAAAGTCCTGAGCTTGATAGACTTGGTTTGGGTGGTATTTATGTTTTCTAGAATCATACATGGTAAATAGGAAATCTTGACTCCAATGCCAGACTTCACCTCGAAAAAAAAAACAAGTGTGTCGTTTGAGCAGCGGTAACTACAATTATTAAAAAGTGTGTCAATTATAAAATATTAACCACTGAAAAATAAGAAGGGTATGAATATGATACAATTTCAATAGTATAGTGGAGGTTATTATTTGTTCAATATAATTCTGAAAGTTTGGCCCTTTTTTTCCCGCCAAAAATGTTGATTTGAGGTCAAGATCTGCAAAACGATTCAGCCTTGAGTAAACAGAAAAATTAAAAGCGAGAAAGGTTATTTGTATTATCGTATAAAATTTACACACACACACACAGGTAGACTATATATATATATGTGTGTGTGTGTGTGTAAAGCTTCTAGTTCATGGTTTTGTGAGTTAGAATTTGAGAAAATGATTAAATTATATTTGCCTTTCGTTCAAAGGAAATATTAGTTTAAAATACATAAGGACAAACAAATAAAAATATAAAATATAAAATATAAAATATAAAATATAAAATATAAATAAATATCTTTAATTAATTCTTTAATGTTTTCCTATTTTTTTGGTCTTTTGTCTTTTTTCCATACGAACTGTGACTTTGGTTTTCTACTTTTAAATATTTTGTAGCCAATCCTTGTTATATATGTAATGCCCAAAAATATTACATTTATTATTTACTTTTTTGTGGGATTGATAATCTGGGGTTAGGCTGACCGCAACCAGTTACATCAAGATAGAAATTCACATATTATTTTTATTATTTACTTTTACAGTATAAAAAGGTCGATAATTTGTACTTTTTTGGAATTAAATGTCAATTGAAGAAAGAAGATACCAAAAAATTAAATCCTACAAAAAATGTCAATCTTTGGGAAAGAGACGTGCCCCTTTTTTCCCATTGAGGCTTATGGTAGCAACAGTCGTGAAAGAACTATGCCTTTAATGCCTCTTAAAATATCTTTCAAAACAGAGGATGATAGGGGAGGGTGCTAATGCTGCCTGTTCGTTTAAGATTGTATGCGTTTAAGCCTCCATTTATGCTGTATTTGCATAATGATTGGACCCTAATTTGCTGTGGATCAGAACTATGAAGATATGCATGGATGAGAACTTGGAGTTTATGAGGATATGTATGACTCTGTCTCCTTTAGGTGCTCCACTTTTAGTAACAGTGAGTCCAGATACTATTTGGATATTATTCTGGTACCTTTTATTGTTTGACCTTTGTATGAATACTTTCTTTGCTTTCAAAACGAAAGAAATCAAGGTAAAAGTACTGTATGTGGACTTTATTGTGTAGGCCTCTTCAAATATGGTTAAATTTGGAATGATAGACCTTGAAAATGTTGTTGTAAAAATCCTCTTAAATGTAAGTCATCCAGAATAACTTATTCCGTTTGATTCTCAAAATTCTGTGATTGGTTCTGGAGGTTGTGTTTGAGTCTCTAGAGAAATTGACTGCTTAAGTATGATCGTGCTTATTAGTTGGCATGTGAAACCAGATTTTATTATGAGTTATAACAATGGTTTTTTTGTTCGTATAAATGAAGGGATCTAAATGACTGAAAATTAACTTGATCTTGAATTTTATCTTTTTATGCACCCTTCTATAGGCATTCCACATGTATGTCTTCATGTAGTATTTCCATAGGTTTCTGATACATTTATTTAGATAGAAACCATGTTTTCTCTGAATCATTGGAACTCCTCGGTGACTTTCATATGCTAAGCTACTGACACGTTACTCCTTGTGGGTGACGTTGGGTAATTGGTCTTTCTCTAGCATGATGCTGAGCAGTAGAAAAGTCCGAACTTAATATGGAAAACATATTGTTCTCCAGGTTCATAGGGACAATACCCCATTTGATATGGATAATAGATTGATGTCAATACTTCAGTATAGTTTGTTTTCATGAGTGCTGGTTTGTTTCATTTTTTTGCTAAATTGTTCCTTTTTCATACTTAACACTTCTTTATTTTTTGCATATGTAACAAATTTCAATGACATTTGTGACTTTTTGGATACTTCTTTTTTTATAGGTTTCTGCCATTAAGAAACACATAGAAACCATCCATGGTCAAGATGTTTATCCATGTGCTCAACAACTACTTATTCATCAAGGAAAGGTTCTTAAAGATGAAACTACACTGGTTGACAATAACGTTGCTGAAAATAATTTCATTGTCATAATGTTAACTAAAGTAAGTTCTGTTTCTCTTATCTGGCTAGAATATTTGGTGGCTGTTTAATGTTTGATTGTATCGTGATCATAACTTTTGATTTTGACAGTCAGTTATAATTGAATTTGGGTTTGATCCACTATTTATTCCTGTTTGTTATGGAGGTGTTGCTTTCATCTGTTTGTCTGATAAAGAAAGGGAAAGAAAATATTGCCTTAATAGTATTCATTGGAAATCTGGATTTGGTGTTTGTGAAAATTCTTAATAGAAACAATAAGTGCCTCTTTAAAGGAAGAAACAAGAAACCAGTATCAGATTTTTGGAGCTGTATCTTTCATATTTCATATGATGCAAGCCATTTCTGCATGCATTGGTCTTGGAAATGCCTCAGGTCTACTTCTTTATGCTGGAAATGCCTTCTTCCAGGAAATGGACCCTAACCAGTTGAAAACCATAAAGGAGGCCACCTTCTCTATTAGACGATAGGAGAAAAGATGAACTAGGCATATGCACTTTCTGCCACCTGTTCTCTTTCGTAGTTGCCTTGGTATTCCACTGTCCCAAGTACTCATCCACTATCATAGGGAGCATGCTTTATCTGGAATGTTCCATTTTCAAGCAGCTGGATTGCTGGAGTCACTTTTCCATTTTTTTTTGGTTTTTTCCTATAGTTTTTTAATCTGACATCCAAATTGATAAAGAGTCACCTAGGGGCAAAAGTGTAGCTGCACATGATTTTCATCCCTATAGTCAGACTGGTTTGTCTCATGTAATTTGAATTTATCCTCATCCAGTTCATTTTTTCTGGCATATCCTTTGCCTGAAATAATTGATGTTCTTCGCCATCCATTAGTATTATAATGTCATTTTAAGTGCTCAATGCCACAGTAGCATCCAAATTTCCTCCTTTTGTGTGGTCCATCAAGCTATATGGAACATCACATGCTATTGTGCTGGAAAGTCTGGTCTGGAAATAATATACTCTTGAGAAGTATGGGCATATCTATTGCAGTCAATTCCATATAAACACACCTTATAGCTATCTGCCTTCCTTAGCTTGCAGGTTCTTTCATATGGATGGCTTCTTCTAGGCAACCCTGTGTCGATGTTCTTGTTTGATGCAATGTCTCATGAAGCGTCCTAGAGAAAGGAATAGCCAAGAGCTTCATCGCTTTCATTGCACTGTTAAAGCACCCTTGGCCCCTAATTTTCATATGAAAGTTATCCATGTTGGAATATAGATTAGTAATTAAAACCTTGCAGCTTGTTTGTGAATTATGATGCAAATTTCCAGTGTTTTGTATTGAGTAGGATTTTTCTCACACTAATTCACATCAATACTGGAAAGTGTGGTTTCCTCGACTAGCACTATGCTATTTTAAACTGTGCAAGTATGGTGGTAAAATTTCATGTCCAGTCAATTGTTGCTTCACTCTGTGACTTGCAGTTGGGAAATTCTACAAGGAATAATTTGCATGTAATCATGCCAAATTGCTCAATGTAAAAAAATATTTATTTATTTCAACCTTTGCTGCATGTGTTAATAATTATTTGTGGATAAGGCATGACAAATTATGAGGTTATTGCAGTTACACCATACATAAATATTCTGTTGTCCTTAATGCAATCCAAAGAGAGTAGCATTGCCTGACACATTTGTTTGGCTATGGAATGTCTCTTGGAGCATAGTCCTTATATATTGTTAAGGGATATTAGATTCTGCGGGGTAATGTTATATGTGGAGAAGACAGTGCACGTGTGTTGAGTTGATTTGATGAGTAGAATCTGGTCTATGGCTTGAATAGGGTGGAAGTTATAATTTAAGCATTACAAATGTCACTGTTTCATTAGTGGTTTTGCTCTTAATATCATTATTTCTCTGTGAAAACCTTATGTATGAAGTTTTTGGGAGAATATTCTTGTGTGATGTTGATCTCGGCTGGCTGTGTTTTCCTGTCTCTTCCCTTAGGGTGTGTTTGATTGCTTGTCCAAGATTGGACAAAACAACATAACATAACAGACATAACACATGTTCTGTCTGTTCTATAACTGTACTACGTCCAGTGTTTGTTTCGACTGAACAAGAAGCTATGTTCCTTGTGTCCAGCATTTGATTTTTATGATGTGTGTGGACAGCTTGGACACATATGGATAATGTGTCGGATATCTTCGTTTGGATTGTACCAAATGAGTGTTTTAATCTGTTTATTATAAATTTTAGTCCTGAATATGGATCTCGAATTGGATCTAAATACCAAAAAATGTTAAAACTTTGGGTAATTTGTGAAAAAATAACAATTGATATTTTTTTGATATATAAATGCTTTAATCATTGTCATATTAGATCTAATTATGAAGGTATAAAAAAATTATCAATTTTAGCCCCAAATATGGATCTCAATGTGGAACCAAGTAACAAAAAATGTTTAAATTTTGGATAATTTGAAAAAAAATAAGAACTCATAATTTTTTATATACAAATGCAAAAACCATAAATAAATCATAAAACCGTAAAAATGCAAGAAATAAATCATAAATAAACCATAAATAAACCATAAATAAACCAAAAAACCCTAAACTACAACAAAAACCATGGTTGCCAGTTGAGGAAGCGGGAGCGGGAAGCGATACGGGAAGCGGGAGCGGGAAGCGAGGCACTTTCAAAATTTTAGGAAGCGGGGAAGCGTGGGACCACTTAGGACTGATTCAGAAAGTGTCTCGAAAGCGACCTAGGAAGCGTCTCGGAAGCGACCTAGGAAGCATCTCGGAAGCGAGGGGGAAGCGAAAAAAATAAAAATAAAAAATAAAAAATACAAAAAAATTGAAAAAAATAGGGGAAGCGAGGGGGAAGCGTGGGGGAAAGCGAGGGGGAAGCGTGATGGGAAGCGCGCTTTCCATTAAAGGGAAGCGCGTCCCCCCATTAAGGGGAAACGCGTCCCCCATTAAAGGGAAGCGCACTTCCCAAAAAAGGGGGACGCTTCACCCCCACGCTTCGGAAGCGCGACGTTTCGCGCTTCCGAAGCACGCTTCGGGGAAGCGCGCTTCCCCTTTTAGCTAGGCGCTTCTGGTAACCCCAAGAAAAACAAAACATAAAATCATACAAACCATAAATAAACCATAAAATTAAATATAAAAGGCCCTAATTCAAACACTAATTAAAGAATATTGAGGAGCAAACACTGACCAATGAAAATCAAAGAAAAACAACGCTAATCAAGTTAACTATAAGAAGCACTAATGAAAGAAATTTGATTCAAAGTCCTAATCAAAGAAAAAAGCCCTAATTAAAAAAAATGATTTAGAACCCTAATCAAAGAAAATACAATAAAAACCCTAATCAAATAAAAAAAGCCTTAATCAAATTAAATATAAAAAACCCTAATTAAAGATATTTGATTCAAAACCCTAACAAAAGAAAAACCCTAATCATACTAAATATGAAAAGCCCTAATCAAAGAAATTCGATTAAAGCTCTAATTCAAACCCTAATAAAAGAAAATCAAAGAAAAATAGCTCCAAACAAATACAAGAAAAGCCCTAATCAAATTGACTATAAAAATCTCTACAACAACAACAACAACAAAAATTGATTCAAAAAAATTGATTCAAACCCCTAATCAAAGAAAATCAAATAAAAAGACCTAATCAAATCAGAGAGAGAGAGAGAGAGAGAGAGAGAGAGAGAGAGAGAGAGAGAGAGAGAGAGAGAGAGAGAGAGAGAGTAGGGTGCCATCGCCGGCCTCTTGCTGGCCGACCGCTGCACAGGAGAGAGAGGGGGGGGGGTGTCGGAGGTAGAACCCCCTCCCCTCGACGTTTTTATTTTTTAATGTGAGTTCCCCTATTTCCCGTTCTCAGCGTAACGGGGGGAGGTTGGAATGGAAAATCACCGTTCCATGGACGTGGTGGATGCACGTTGCGTGCGTCCGCCGTGTCCAGTGTTTGATCAGTGCTGCGTCCTTCACGTCCGCGGCATCACGCAGAACGCTCGATCAAACATGCCCTTATGGTGCATTTGATGCATGGGGCAAGTTGTCGAGGACAACAGAGTCACACTCCTGGGGTGGGACTCTTTTGTCCTGACAAACTGGGATGCAAGGCATCCAATGTGTCGGGACAAGTTGCCCCACATTTGCTTCCACTAGGGGGGCCATACAAAAAGGGACACAACAGTTCATATCATAATTTTTAGTGTTCTATTACTATATGATCACAATGATCCCATAAATTTTATTGTCAGAAGAGATGTTTCATTAGCATGCAGAAATTACATATGGCTATTGGATGAATGGGTAACTGTGACCAGAGGAGAAAATTTTGGTCTTTCTTTGAAGTTCATACATCGGAATGGACTACTATTGTATGAATAATTGCTTGGCAAGTATACTCTTATTCTTCTTTGAATAGTACTTTGATAGATCATTATCTTTTTCCTTCATTGTTGTCTTTTGAATTTAAATTCCATTTCATACATTGATTTGCTGATAGCAAGGAGTACACACACTCACACACTCAAACGTACACTCATGAACATGGCATATACATATTTTTTGATTGGCTTTGACTGGTAAATTGTGTGGTTTGTTGTATTGAAATATCTGTTCTGTCTGTTCCAATTTTCATTAAATTACTCTATTTGTATGATATTCTGGACTTTCTGTTACCAGTTCCATTTCAACTAACATAACCTTTACCGTGTTATGTGTTTTTGTGCAGTCCAAGGGCTCATCAAGCGGAGCTTCAACAACTCCAGTAATGTTTTTTCCCTTTTTTTTGCACAAGTCCTGTAATATTTTTACATCTTGTCTGTATCATAAACTTTTTGAATTATGTTGATCTAATTCTTTAACTATTCAAACCTGTTAAGCATCTTCTCTGGCCTGTTGCTAGCTTATTTAGTTGGTTATTTGTATTTAGTTTGTGACATGCCAAAGGGTGGCTGTGTTAAATTACAATGCATCGATGATTCAATATATATATATATATATATATATATATATATATGTATATTAGGGGTATTTTAGTCTTTTTTATTTATGTAATAAATACAGTCCAGCAGAGACTGTATACAACAACAACAACAACTACGCCTTCATCCCAAAACAATTGGGGTCGGCGATATGAACCAAAAAAGAAAATCATTTTGGGCCTTCCACATGAATCCTTCTCCTCCAATCATTTCTATCCAATGCCATGTCCTCAGTGAGGTTCAAAGCATTCATATCCTTTCCTATCACCTCCATCCATGTCTTCCTAGGCCTACCCCAACCTCTTTTAACTAATATATTTTCCCATTTCTCCATCCTTCTAACTGGAGCATCATTAGGCCTTCGCCGAATATGTCCAAACCACCGTAAACGATTCTCTCTCATCTTATTTTCAATGGGTGCAACACCTACCTTCTTACGTATCTCCTCGTTTCGAATCTTATCTTTTATTGTGTTTCCACACATCCATCTCAGCATACGCATCTCCAGCAGAGACTGTATAGTCTTTTTAAATTCCTTTTACTTTTATATTTTTGATGTCATATTCAAAATATGACTGTTGGGAAGCAGTCCAACTATGTAAGGCTCTATAAATAGAGCCCCCTTTTTATGTGTATGCAATGCTCTTAGAAGCATATTTGTGAAGTTATAAAATTATTTATTTTTACTTTGTGTTCTGGTGAAGATTGTGATCTTGTGTATCTCTTTTATAAGATTGTAATCAGTCCGTTAGAGATCTTTTTGTGTTTGTGCACTTGTGTAGCCCTTTGTTGCCATTGTGATTGTGCACATTTTGTTTCATTTTATGGTATGTTGAAAGTCATCTTAAGTGTACTCTCTTTGTGGTGGTGAACATCTTCAAGCATTTCAAGTCATCCTCAAGCTATCTCCTACGTGCTTGCCACTATGGGTAAAAGAGAATTCTCTTACGTGATCTCCTACAAGCTCAACGAAAGAAACTACTTGATGTTGGCTACCGCTATGAAAAACCATATCAAGAGAAAAAAAGTTACGGGGTTTTGTTAGTAAAACCACTAACGAACCCCAACTTAAGCTAACAAGAAGGGAAGGAGACCAATCAAGGTTCTCTCCTACAAAGAAAAAGAGAAAGCGTTGCAAGAATATCAAGAAAAAATGAAGGATTGGGAGGCTATCAATGCTCAAATACTCTCATGATTCATGAATACCATGGAGTTCAAAATTGCTACCAATATCATCAAGTTCAAGAAAGCATGTGATGCATGGATTTTCTTAAGGAGTACATTCATTAAAAAAGATATGACTCGACTATATTATATCCAAGATAAGGTACGTACTACCAAGCAAGGAGATAAAAGTATAAGAGATTTTTATGGTCTCTTATCCCCTATTTGGGATGAATTAGCTATTCTAGAACCTAAGTGGGAAGGTTCGACAATTGAAATGAGAAAAGAAGTAGAAAGAGAAAATCTTTTTTCTTTCTTATATGGTCTTAGATCGAAATTTAAGCAAGTTCGGTCCTCTTTACTTCATAAAACTTTCTCTTCTTCTATAAGTGATGCCCTTGCTCAAATATGTTAAGAAGAAACTAGACTTGGAATGCACAAGTCTAGTGATGAGGTTCTTGCCGTAGCAAGACCCGAGAACTATGTAAAAACCTATAAACCTCCTCACTTTGAGAAAAAATACAATGGAGGAGGACATAATGGGGGAAACTAAAATGATGGAGGATACTCTTAAAAATGTAAATATATATAGTATAAATACATATGTACATATATGTATTATTATGTATATATATGTGTGTAACTAGGTTAGGATAGTTAGATTAGTTTTTATTTTTTGGTCTTGTTTGAACTAGTCAACACTTGTTGACTAGTCAACAAGAGAGTTGTTGGGAGGCCCAACGACTCTATTTAGAGCAGTTGGACCCTCCCAACGACTCTCTTGAAGCCTCTCATAGTTGTGTATGTAATGAAAGGAGGCGGAAGCACCAATAGAGCAAAAGTCACTCTTTAAGAGTGACTACTAGAACCAAGAACACAAACACCCAATGTGCACCCACAAAACTCACAAATATAGAAAATGACTTAAAGTCATAAGTTGGATGTTATTGAAGAAAGGAAGAGAAGGGTGTAAAAACCCATACATTTACAAGGGGGAACCTCCTCTTTATATAGAGGAGGGAAGCACTAAAGGGGAACCATAAAGGGGGCTCCCTTCTAGTCGTTGGGAGCCCCAACGGTCATAAATATGACTGTTGGGGCCCCAACGACTAGATGGGTGGGGCCCCTTTATGATTCCAAAAAGCAAAAGTCAAAAATAAAAAAGAAAAAGGAAAAAGGGGAAAAAAGGAAAAAGGGGGAAAAGAAAAAGGTACATTTTGGAATGACCAAAACACCCCTATCGGGTTTTTGGTTTATACAAAAAATCAAAAGGCTATATTATGTATATATACATATATACGTATATATACTTATATATATACGAATGTATATATATATATAAGTATATGTAGATATATATTTATATATATATAATTTAACACGCCCCCTCAAACTTTACGGGAAGAAGACCGAAAGTTTGCCAAGAAGAAACATGAATCGTGGAGTTGGGAGCGCCTTGGTGAAGAAGTCAGTCAGTTGATACTCTGAAGTGACATATGGCAATGTGATGGTCCCTTTGAGATACTCGTCTCGAACATAATGACAATCCATTTCGATATGCTTGGTCCGCTCATGAAAGGTGTGGTTGCTGGCAATGTATATCGCACTCTTGTTATCACAACAGAGCTTAGTGGGAGTGGAAATGGGAACGCCCATGTCGCCAAGAAGACTTCTGAGCCACACAATTTCCATAGTTGTCATCGCCATAGCCCGATATTCAACTTCTGTAGATGATAATGAGACCTTCTGCTGCTTCTTGCATCTCCACGAGATGAGAGATTCACCTAAAAAAATGCACATACCCGTAATTGAGATACGATCATTGGGATTACCTCCCCAGTCAGCATCAGTAAAAGCAGTCAATTCAAGAGATGAGGAAGAGGATAAGAAGAGTCCCTTAAAGATGGTATTTTTGATATATCGCACAATTCTCATTACAGCCACCATATGAACCGTAGTAGGTGCGTGCTGGAACTGGCTCGCTGCATGAACTGCATGAGCAATGTCTGGACGGGTAATGGATAGATAGGTGAGGGATCCAATTAATTGACGGTAGGGTGTTGGATCTTCAAGAAGAACCCCATCTTCAAGTCTTAGTTTCAAATTGATAACTTCGAGAGTCTCAACTTTCTTTTCATCAGATATTCCTGATTTGGTACAAATTTCTGCAGCTAACTTCATTTGAGATAAGATGTATCATCGCGCGGAATAAGCCACTTCAATTCCTAAAAAATATCTCAAATAACCAAGATCAGACATATCAAAAGTATCTTTTAACATAGACTTAATATCATTTACTCCATTTTTATCATTCCCAGTGATGATCATATCATCAACATACAGCAGAAGCATAATAATGGAGTCACCTGTCCTTTTAACAAAAAGTGCAGTGTCAGTATAGCAAGATAAAAAACCTAAATTGATTAATACATTACTAAACCTGTCATACCAAGCTTTAGGAGCTTGCTTAAGTCCATATAAAGCCTTTTTTAATTTTAAAACTTTTCCATTTAAATTCATACCTGGAGGCGGTTCCATATAAACTTCTTCATTTAAATTACCATTCAAGAAGGCGTTCTTAACATCAAGTTGAAAGATTGACCATTTTTTAACAGAAGCTATAGCAATAAGGGCTCGAACACTAGTCATTCGAGCAACTGGGGCAAAAGTTTCATCATAGTCTACCCCATACTCTTGGGCATATCCTTTGGCTACCAACCTATTCTTATATCTTTCTAATGATCCATCACTCTTAGTTTTAACTTTAAACACCCATCTATATCCAATGACTTTCTTGCCATTGGGAGGATCAATGATTTCCCAAGTTTGCGCCTTTTTAAGGGCATTAAGTTCAAGTTCCATAGCTTCATTCCAATGAGCATATTGTTTAGCATCATTGTAATGAGATGGTTCATGAAAGGAGTGAAGAGCAAGTAGGCATGCTCGATAGTTAGGAGAAAAAGAGTCATAAGAAACAAATCTATTTGGTATCTTGGAAATGCTATTTGATCTTCTTTGAGAGGTCTCTTCTATCGACTCATTTTGAGAAAATCTTTCAAGGGCACAATGAGGATTTCTTTCATGCCTTCTAGAGTAGACTTGTATTTGTCTTGAAGCATTTTCTTCTAAGTTTTGATCATTATTTGGATGTTCAACAAGATCTTCACTAAGAGGTTCACTAGGATCAATATGATCATCTATGATGTTTTCTTGAGGTAATAAGTCAAATAAGAAGGAATAGTCAACATTTTCACTTGGTTGATGCGAAAAACCGTTTTCTTCTTCAAGGAATGTGACATCTTTTGAGATATAAAGTTTATTTTTAAGTATGTCAAAACATCGATATCCTTTTTGTTTTTTCGCCATATCCCAAGAAAATACATTCAATAGCCCTAGGAGAAAGTTTATCATTTTTGCGAGTTAAAACAAAGCATTTACATCCAAAAATTCTTAATCTTTTATAATCGGGAGACATATTGTAAAGTTTTTCAAATGGAGAAAGATTTTTCAAGGAGGATGAAGGGATTCTATTGATGAGATATGTTGAAGTTAGAACCGCTTCGGCCCAAAAGGATTTTGGGATATTTTTTGAAATCAATAATGTTCTTGTAGTTTCTATTATGTGCCTATGCTTTCTTTCCGCAAGACCATTTTGTTGCGGAGTGTTGGGACAAGAACGTTGATGACAAATTCCATTTTCTTTTAAGGAGCTTTGAAAATCATTAGACATATATTCACCTCCCGAATTGGATCTAAGGATAGATAGATTTCCCAAAAATTGATTTTTAACCATTGCATGAAATTCTTTAAAGAAGGAGAAGACTTCGGATTTGCGATTTAGGAAGTATATCCACGTAAATCGAGTGAAGTCATCAATAAAGACCACATAATACGAAAAACCTCCTTTAGATAAAATAGGAGAGGGTCCCCATACATCGGAATAAACAAGTTCAAATGGCCGAGTGGTAAAGTAACTTCTTTGAGGAAATGGAGTAGCTTTAGATTTCCTAAAAATGCAATCTTTACAAGTCATGTGATTGTCTTTACAAGTATTGTTCAAAAAAGGGAAAAGAGACATTTTTACAAAATTTGGATGACCAAGTCTCTCATGCCAAATACCAATACTTTTGTCTTTAACAAGATTGCAAGACGACTTAGATGGAAGCGTCAAAAAGTCCATAAAATAGAGATCACCCCTTCTATGGCCTTGTCCAATCAGCTTCCCTGACTGGAGATCCTGCACGGTGCAATCTTTAGGTGAGAAAGAGACTTGGCACCCATGATCAGTGATTTGGGAAACAGAAAGGAGATTTAAATTAATTTTCGGAACGATTCTTACTTTAGGAACGAAAAAGTTTTGAGAGTTTTTGAAGTCAAGTGTTTCAATACTTTCAATTTTTAATGACGTTCCATCGGCCGTTGAAACATAGGAGGATATGGATTCGGAAGAAACATTTGAAAGAGAGTTTTTATGAGATGTCATATGAAAAGAAGCACCAGAGTCTAGAATCCACATACCTGGAGGTGATGAAGAGTAGGCGATGGCGGCTCCGGATGTTGAAGGAGAAGACTTGAGAAGGTGTTGGAGAGCTTCGGAGATGTGATTAAGAGTTTCTTTGATATCTCCTTCTTTGGTACTTTCTTCCTTCTTTGGAGAACTTTCTCTAACCGCGGCAACCTTTCCTTTAAGCTTTGGACAAACCGGTCTAATGTGCCCCGGTTCATTACAATAGTGGCATATAATTCCCTTTCTAGGCCCATTGTTATTTTTGTTAAAGTGGGGAGGTCTATATGCTTTAACATTCGATCCGGGCCTAGTAACGGCCAAAACTTCATCACTTCTAATGCTCAAGCCAAGTTGAGTTTCTTCTTGACATATCTCGGCAAGGGCATCTTCAATAGGAAGGGCTTTGCTTCTATGGAGAAGAGATGCCCTCACTTGTTCAAATTCCGGGCGAAGGCCATGAAGGAATTGAAAAAAGTGCTCCTTTTCAATTTGTTCCCTTCTTAGCTCAATATCTTGTGGAGCAACCCATTTAGGCTCAAGAAGGGAAAGCTCATCCCAAAGAGGGGTTAGAAAGCTAAAATAGTCCCGGACACTCATATCCATTTGTTTGGTGGAACGGATTTTTTCTTGACAAAAAAATTGTCGAGCAAAATCCTTTTGGGTATACATACCCTTAAGGAAAAACCAAGCTTCATTGGCCCTTCTAAATTTGGCAATATTAGCACAATTTTTAAGGTCTACGTTGTTCATAAACCATGCCAAAATTTTGGCATGGTTACTTTCCCAATCCTCAATTTTGGATTGATGTTCACTAATGGCTTTGATGCGCTCATCACCATCTAAAGCTTTTTCAACTTCATTTTCAATTTTTGTAAGAACAAGAGAGGGTTCGGGAGTAGTTCCCATAACAAAGCCCCAAAGTTTCTTACCTCTTAGATGATTTTCCATAGCGGAGGCCCACATGAGATAGTTGGACCCATTTCGCTTAAAAGAAAGCTCCACTCTAGAGTCACGTTCCATCGGCACCAAATATACTTCCTTCCTTCAAAACTTTGAGAAGCACGCGTTCCAAGGTGACAAAAGAAAAAGCCCAATCACCAACCGAGCTCTGATACCATGTAATGAAAGGAGGCGGAAGCACCAATAGAGCAAAAGTCACTCTTTAAGAGTGACTACTAGAACCAAGAACACAAACACCCAATGTGCACACACAAAACTCACAAATATAGAAAATGACTTAAAGTCATAAGTTGGATGTTATTGAAGAAAAGAAGAGAAGGGTGTAAAAACCCATACATTTACAAGGGGGAACCTCCTCTTTATATAGAGGAGGGAAGCACTAAAGGGGAACCATAAAGGGGGCTCCCTTCTAGTCGTTGGGAGCCCCAACGGTCATAAATATGACTGTTGGGGCCCCAACGACTAGATGGGTGGGGCCCCTTTATGATTCCAAAAAGCAAAAGTCAAAAATAAAAAAGAAAAAGGAAAAAGGGGAAAAAGGGAAAAAGGGGGAAAAGAAAAAGGTACATTTTGGAATTACCAAAACACCCCTATCGGGTTTTTGGTTTATACAAAAAATAAAAAGGCTATATTATGTATATATACATATATACGTATATATACTTATATATATATACGAATGTATATATATATATATATAAGTATATGTAGATATATATTTATATATACATAATTTAACAGTGTGTATATAGGGGTTGAAACCCCTCTTAAATGTAATGCTTCTTGCATAGTCTTGTTCAATAAAATATTATTTTTATTTCGTGTGTTTGCCCCTTTAGTGAGTGTTTGTGTGGGAGCTCATTTTGTGGCTTGTGAATGCTCTTTTGGTGCTTTGGTAGAACTCTTTGAGTATCCACTTTGTTGTTTTAGTGAATATCTTTTTGAGGACCTTGTTTTCTTTCATGGTATCAGAGCTTGGAGATTAATTTTTTTTTCATTGCATTGGAAAGCATGCCACTCAAGATTTGGAAGAGATGAAGTCTTGTAGAAAGCATGCCACTTAAGTGCTTGTGAGATTGTTGTGCTCTCGTGGTGGTGGAGTGCTCGTGATCCTTTTGATTGTCTCATCTTTTTCCTCCTCTCTGTCTTTTATTATTTGTCTTAGCCCTTGTAAACATGGATGACAATGATAATGTCACCTTAAAACCCAACAAGCTCAATGATACAAACTTTGTAATATGGGATTCAATCATGAAACACTTCATACGAGAGAAAGGGTTGTGGGGATTAGTGGATGGGTCGGTTTTGGAACCCAAACTAATTCTTACTAAGATAGAATGAGAAAAAGAAGCACCGCTTACAGAGGCGAAACGGATAAAGGCACGTATGAGAAAAAATGGAAAGAATGGAGAATAAGGTATATCAAGATTATGTCTTGGCTCATTAGTAGTTTTGATATCAGGAAGTGCTCGAGTTTAGCTAAATTTGAACGTGCAAATAAAGCATGAGACTATCTTAAGATAATGTATTCTCTTAAAGATATTACCCACATTTGCAACTTGTAAGACAAAGTACACATTATGACTCAAGGAGGAAAAAGTATTGAAGAATAATTTAGTGAGTTGTCCAACCTTTGGAATGAGTTGGCTCTTCTTGAACCACAATGACATTGTCCCAAAGACATAGAACTCCGTCAAAGATAAATTGATGCAATGCATTTCTATCAATTCATCAATAGTAAGACTGAAGTTTGAGTTTACTAAATCGACTCTTCTTCATAGAGGAAAAGCCCCCTCTATTGAAGAGCTATATGAAAAGTAGACTAAAAAAGAAGACATCTAAAGATGATGATGATTCGGTCCTAGCCGTCTCTAGGCTAGAAAACAATGTCCAATCCATTCTTACAAACCACCACATTATTGGAGACCTAACAATGATCGCTATGGAAAACAAAGCAATGAGTTTGAGAAGAAAAAATTATTTGTTATTATTGTCAGGAACCAGGACATGACAAGACATATTGTCCTAAATTAAAGAGACCATATGAGAATAAGGTAGCATTAGTTGCACAAGAGTTAAGTGAGTTCAAAGCTGCACAAGAATCAAACATCGGGAGCATGTCCTTAACTCAACTTGTAGAGGTTTTTCAACCACTTCTCAAAGGAGCTTCATTAATCAGAGCGACGTTTTCTTCTGTTCGCATCTCTGACCCCGGTAAGTCTCTTTGGCTTCTTGACTAAAGTGTCTCTTTTTATATAACACCAAATTGTGATATTTTATTCGAATGTCATAACTCAAGCGGGTTAAATGTTTATATGATGGGACATCTCTTGAGATAAAGGGAACATGAAACTTTGAAAAATTAGATATATTTCCAAGCTAAACCTAAATCTTTTAGATGTCTCTCAATTATCTTGGTATAATGTTTCCTTCTCTTCTATTGATTGTCGAGTGAAGGATCGCCAGTCAAGGAAGCTGATCGGGGAAAACCATAGAGAAGGAAGTTTATACTACATGGTTTTTTTGGAAATACCAAAAAATGACTTTTGTTGTAATATTAAAAAATTGAATTTGATTTATATCATAAAAGACTTGACCATCCTAATGTATCCAAAGTCAAGCATTTTCTATATATGAAAAAAAAAATTGTAATCTTGAAAATTTTTCATGTGAAGACTGTATTCTTGGCAAAATGAAAAGATTACTATTTCAAGAAAAAACTTTTGTCTCTACACGACCGCTGGAGTTGGTGCATTCAGATGTTTGGGGTCCAACACCTGCTATATCTAAGGGTGAGTTTGCATATTATGTTATCTTTGTTGATGATTTTACTTGACACAATTTATTTTCTTAAACATAATTCTGAAGTTCTTTCATATTTTCAAACATTTTATAAATTGGTCAAAAATAAATTTTAAAACGATGTCTCTATCTTTCGCACTGATTCAGGAGGAGAGTTTTTATCAAAAGATTTTAAAGATTACTTGAAATCAAATGGTATTACACATAAAAAATCTTGTCACTATACTCTATAACAAAATGGCTTGGCTGAAAGAAAACATAGGCACATCATAGAAACCGCAAGAACTCTACTTATCTCAAATCAAGTACCTAAAGAGTTTTGGGTCGAAGCCACATTGATTGCAGTTTATCTTATTAACATAATGCCATCTGTCACCTTGAAAAATATATCACTAGTTGAGAAACTCTTTAAAGCTAGTCTTGATTATTCCTGATTAAGAGTATGTGGGTGCAAATGTTTTGTTTTCACTGATAAAAATGATGAACTTTCTCCTCACACTATTTCTTGTCTTTTTGGGATATGCAAATAACCGAAATGGCTCTAGGTGCTTTGATTTTAAAAATAAAAAATTATATGTTTTAAGAATATGTCTTTCTTAGAAAAAGAAAAATTCTTTGAATTTGAAAATTCTAAGAAAATAACTGGGTATTCTTTCTGTTGGATCTAATTCCAAAGTTTGGCGATTGTGATGTTGATCATGCTAAAGATCAGGATATCAAAAATGATATGGTAAGTGAAGAAGAATCTCATGATAATGAGATGAGTAAAGAACAATCTCAAAATCTGGACTGTATTCAATATTCCCAACATAGTAGTTTTGAACATCCATGTGCCCTAAAAAATGTACTAATAATGAAAACCATATAGAAATACAAACTAGGTCATCTAGAGTATCTAAAACCCCTTGAAAAATTTATCGTATGAGTCTTTTTTACCTAAATACCAAGTTTATATTGCATTGATACATTCCTATATAGAACCCTCAAAAGCAAAGAAACATTCTGAGTGGGTAGAAGCCATGAGAGTATAATTGGATGCCTTAGAAAAGGCAAGTACTTGGATTGTCCAAGATATTTCTCTAGGAAAGAAACCTATAGGTTGTCGATGAGTATATAAGATAAAAACCAAGAGTGATGAAACTTTTGAAAGATACAAAGTTAGGTTAGTTGCCAAGGGATACTTTCAAGAGTATGAAATAGATTATGAGGAAACCTTGCTCCAGTTGCTAGGATGATCACAGATAGAACTGTAGTAGCCCTTGGCTCTGTGAAAAAATGACCTATATATCAAGTGGATGTTAAGAATGCGTTTTTAAATAAAAAATTGGTTGAAGAAGTATATATGGAGGCATCGCTTGGTATAATTATTCTTAAAGGAAAAACTCTTTGGTTAGATAAGGCTCTGTATGGTTTTAAACAAACTCTAAAGGCTTGGTATGATAGGTTTAATCAGGTTATACTTGATGTTTGATTTCAATCTTGTCTAACTCACACAACTTTGTTAAGATTTCTGATGCAAACATTATTATTCTTCTTCTCTACATGGATGACATAATCATCATTGGAAGTGATAAACAAAGAGTTGAACATATTAAAAGGCTTCTTAAAACACATTTTGAAATGATTGATTTGAGATTTTTAAAATATTTTCTTGGTATAGAAGTTGCTTATTCTTTTAGAGGGTGTTTGCTGACTCAATCTAAATTTGCTTTAGATATTTTTGACAGGTCTGGTATCTTAGATGATAAGAAGGTTGATACTTCTGAAGTTGTCAATGTCAAAATGAAGATTGATGATGGGAAACCACTCAAAAATCTAATACCTTACAGGCAACTTATCGGTGCACTGTCATATCTCTTAATTACGAGGTCTGACATTGCGCATGCAGTTCACATAGTGAATCAGTTTCAGCATGCTCCTACTACTGTTCACATGGGAGCAATTTTGCTTATTATTAAATATATCAAAACTTGTATTTTTCGATGACTTTTTTTGTCTGCTTCTTCTTCAGATTTAATTGTTTATACTAATGTTGATTATGGGGGTGATCCAAATAACCAACACTCAATCATTGGTCTTTGTGTGCTTTTTGGTGACTCATTGATTTTATGGAGGTGCAAGAAGCAACAAAAAGTTTCTCTCTCGTCAACTGAAGCAGAATATCGAGCCATGACTACTTACCACTATGAAGGTGGTCTGGCTAAGAAGATTATTGGCAGATATGGGAGTTTAGCCTAAAGGAGCATCACAAATGTGTTGTGACAACAAAAGTTTCGTCTACATCTCCAGCAACTAGACCTTCCACAAACAAACCAAACATATTGAGATTGACTGTCACTATGTACGAGAGGAATATCTACATGACACTATTGATCTTCCTTATGTTACTTTAGAATACTAGTTGACAAATTTCTTCACCAAGCCTCTCGCTGCTCAGATTTCACTTTCTCTTAGGCAAACTTTCGGCTATCCAATAGTAAGTTTGAGGGGGATTGTTAAAAATGTAAATATATATAGTATAAATATGTATGTACATATATGTATATATATGTCTGTGTAACTAGGCTAGTAATTAGGTTATGATAGTTAAGTTTGTTTTTATTTTTTGGTCTTGTTTGAACTAGTCAACACTTGTTGACTAGTCAATAAGAGAGTCCCAACGGCTCTACTTGGACCCTCCCAACGACTCTTGTGGAGCCTCTCATGGTTGTGTATATATAGGGGTTGAAACCCCTCTCAAATGTAATGCCTCTTGCATACTCTTGTCCAATAAAATATAATTTTTATTATGTGTGTTTGCCCCTTTAGTGGGTGTTTGTGTGTTGGCCCATTTTGTGGCTTGTGAATGCTTTTTTGGTGTTTTGGTGGAACTCTTTAAGTGTCCACTTTGTTGTTTTGGTGAATATTTTTTGAAGGACCTTGTTTCCTTCCCGATACAAAGGAAGCAAAATTACTTGTCATTATTATAAAGAACCGAAATACATAATGTCAGATTGTCCCAAACTCAAAAAGGTGGCCGAGGTAAGTGAAGAACTTCAAGAAACAAGAAAATGAGGCAACTTCAATGATTTGACGATTGCCCAAATTGCAGAGGCCGTTTATAAATCCTAAAAGTCCCGCCATTTCTTCTTCTTCTCCTCCAGGTAAGTTCTTTTGGATTTTGGATTCAGGAGCTTCTTTTTATATGACACATAATAAGTCCTTACTAATCGATTACACTAATTTATATTTTTCACGTGTCAACCGTGGATGAAACTTCTTTAAAGGTTAAAAGTATAGAAAATCTTAACTAAACTACAAATGATTCAAATAAATTCTTTGTTCCAAATGTTAGGGTTATTCCAAAACTTGATTTAAACATTTTTTTGGTTTCTCAAATTTTCGATTATGGGTGTAAGGTCTTCTTCTCATCTAAGGCTTTTTGGGTGCATGATCTCCAGTTATGGAAGCTGATTGGGCAGAGCCATAGAAGATGAGACTTTTATTATATTGACTCTTTATGTCTTACCTAAGGATTCTTTTTGTAATCATACCCAAAAAATTGATTTAGATATTTGGCATAGACGATTAGACATCCAAGTATAAGAATATGTGTGTAAGGATTGTATACTTGAACAAATGCAAATGTTAACTTTTAGATCTAGATCTTCCTTGACAAATGAAAATTTTGAATTGGTGGATTTGGATGTATGGTGTCCCGCTTGTCTTGTCAAAATGTGTTTATTCATATTATGTCACGTTCATAGATGATTTTAGTAGACATACTTGGATCTACTTCCTTAAATTCAAATCTGAAGTTTTTTTATGTTTTAAAGATTTTCATAATCTCGTTAAAAATCAATCTAAAACAAATATTAAGATCTTCCACACCGACTCAGGGAAAAAGTTTCTTTCAAATGAAGCTCAATCTTACGTAAAAACCCATGGTATTTTGCATAAAAAATCATGTCCTAGGACTCCTCAACAAATTGGAATTGCCGAAAGACAACATCGTTGTATTATTGAAACTACTAGGACTTTATTTATTTCAAAAGAAACTCCAAAGAAATTTTGGGATGAAGTCGAACTCACCACAGTCTATTTGATAAATAGAATACCTTCTCAAATCTTAGAAAACAAATCTCCAATTGAAAAACTCAATTTTACAGCTGACATTGTCGCACGATCGAAAATCACAAAAACAAAATATGATGACACTCCTAAAGTAATTAATGCCAAAATGAGAGCTGAAGACAAAGTTTTATTAGATTATCCAACTCCTTGTAGGAAACTTATTGGATCACTGATGTACTTGTCTATTACTAGACCAGACATTGCTCATGTAGTACATACTGCAAGTCAGTTTCATCCTATGTCACATGGGTGCGGGTGCAGGTCCGGGGATGCGACACTTTAAAAAAACATGGGTGCGGGTGCGGGGATGCGGCACTTTAAAAAAACATTGGTGCGGGGGTGCGGCAAAAAAAAAAAATCAGACTCGGGTCAGATTCGGATCTGACCCGGATCCAAACCCGATAAAACCTACCTTGCGTGCTTATTTAAAGCACACAGTGTAGGGTTTCTCATTCGAGAAACCCTCCCCACGCTTCTCACTCGCCTTCTCCCCCCGCCGCAGGCTCCCTCTCTCCCGTTCATTTTCCGGCCACCTGAAGCAAGCAAGCTCCACGTTCGACGAGCCTTGGATTTCCGGCCATCCAACGCCGGTCCTTCTTGTGCTAGTGATGCGACCTCCGGCCCCCTTTCAGGTGAGCTCTCTCTCGCCTCTCTCTTTCCTCGTTGTCTTCTTCTTCTTCAGTCGAGCCTCCCTCGATGGGGTTTTCTTTTTTCTTTTTACATAAATGACCCTGGGTGCGATCACGCACCCAGGGTCGGGTTGACCGCACCAGGTGCCGCACCCGCGTCACTTTGCTTCGACGCGGGTGCGGCACCTGGTTAGCCAAATCCTTGTGACATAGGTTTCATCATGCACTCACGTCGGTTCACATAAGTGTTGTGCTGAGAATAGTTCGATACATCAAAAAGACTATATCTTAAGGGCTATTCTTATTGTCTTCCTCATTTTTGAATTTTATTGCTTATATTGACTCTGACTGAGGAGAAAATCTCAATAACCGACATTCAACTATGGGTTTTTGCGTGTTTTTAGGTGATTTCTACATTTCTTGGAAATGCAAAAAGCAACAAAAAGGTGTCTTTATCTTCCATGAAAGTTGAATATAGGGCTATGGCTACAACAACAACCGGGGTCGTGTGGATGAGATCCTTACCTTCAGATATAAGTGTTGATGTCTCATAACCTTCAAAGTTATATATATATATATATATATATATATATATATATATATATATATATCCAACAATCACACATTTCATGAACGAACAAAGTACATCGAGATGGATTGTCACTACGTTCGAGAAAAACACTTGAAGGGGACAATTACTTTACCATATGCCGAATTTCAGATTGCCGACACCAAAGCTCTTCCTCTTCCACAATATTTTCTTCTTCTTAACAAACTTTTGGTCATTTCACCGTAAGTTTAAGGGGGAGGGAGTGTTACATTACAATGTACCGATATATATATATATATATATATATATATATATATATAGTATTTTGGTCTTTTTTATTTATGTAATAAATACAGTCTAGCAGGGACTGTATAGTCTTTCTAAATTCCTTTTATTTTTATGTTTTTGATGTCAGGGAAGCAGTGATTGGACTGCCTCCCCTTTCCTCTATGTAACGCTATATAAATAGAGCCCCTTTTGTATCTTTATACAATGCTCTTAGAAGCATATTTGTGAAGTTATAAAATTATTTATTTTTACATTGTGTTGTGAAGATTGTGATCTTGTGTATGTCTTTTACGATATTGTAATTGGTCCATTAGAGACCTTTTTGTGTTTGTGCACTTGTGTAGCCCTTTGTTGCCATTGTGATTGTGCACATCTTGTTTCATTTTAGGCTGTGCCCACTTCTGTGCTTGCAACCATAATATCTTGATTGTTTTGCATTAATATTGGTATCATACTGTTTAATGAAATTCAGGGGCTTTTATCTATGTATTTATATGTTTATTTATTTAGGCTCCAGCAAGTTCTCTGCCCTCTAATCCTTCAACTTTGCCATCAGCAGCTTCTCAAGCTGCTGCACCAACCCCGTCTCCGTAAGTGATATTTTTCCAATTTTCTTTAGGTCTTATTATGTTATTACGTGTTGATGCTTGTTAATTTTGTTTTTTGTAATTCTTTCACTGGAAGCAGTGCCCCACTTGTGACCGCTCCAACTCCAACTGCAAGTGGGGCTCCGACACCTACACCTACTACGTCATCGTAAGTTTCTGAACAAATTCATAATATGGCTACTGTATTGATGTGCATTCTTTTGTGATTATAATTTCAACTTTGAGGGGGCTGTCATCCACAGGTTTCTTGTTCCTTCAAGAATATTATCGTTGGTATCTTAGCTTGTCTAAAGGACTGGATGTGTATTTCAACCATGTAGTTGCCTACACATTTATGAAACTGCCATCTTGAGCATGCGTATAACCTGCACCACCACCCTCCTCCTCCTCCTCCTCTCTCTCATGTATTTGTATGCTCATGAATATTTAAGGTTAAAGTGAATATTATCCTTGAATAAAAAAATATAGAAGGGATCAGGCTAAGGCTCCTTCTCTTCCACAACATAGCTTTGCTAGTATGTACTACGAGCCTTCTGCCCCACTCATCTAACCAGGTCTCACGTGGTTATTTACTCTTTCTGGAGAATATTAACCTTTGTGTACCATTTGTTCCTTTTGATGAATTTAAACTGATGAGTATATGCTACCACTATTGAACATGTAATATTTCAATTGCTAGGGTTGTCTGGTACACTTTTGTTGACAATGGATAGCAACATGTCCCTTTTTCCCTAGTTAATCAAAACAATCCTCCTAGTATGTGTCTATGCTCTCTCTCTCTCTCTCTCTCATGCCCATACACCCCGCACACATGCACAACACTTGCACACATGATATTCTGAGCTCTGTTGCATTACTGAAATCTGTGTAATAATTTCTATAGGTGGTTCAAATGAGCATTTTTTTAAAAGTGGAATGAAAAAAATATTGGTTTTTAATGATTTATTAGTCTGTATTTCAAGTTTTTATTTGAAGCTTATTTTCATGGGAAAAAGGGGCACACAGTTTAATTTTAGTAATTATCTAATTTTGGTGAAACAAATTAAATATTTTGTTTGAGTATTCAAGAAATGGAATTCTTAACACGAGATTTGGCCCTCATCTTGTGATTTACCACTTCCTATAAGGTGATCAAATCAAGTGATGCTGTCATTGTAAGAAGATGAGCTCCTTCAAGAATGTTTGCTAGATCACCAATAATGAATACTCAAAGAGCTCCAACCAAAGTATCAAAATGGACACTCACAAGAACCAAGAAAGGTTCATACACAAATACCCAAAAAAGGGTATTCAACAACAAGAGGAAAAATAATAATATTATTGATGGTGATCCACACAAAAAATACATACTTTAAGAGGGGGGGGGGGAATAATAATATTATCGATGGTGATCCACACAAAAATTACATACTTTAAGAGGGGGGCAATGCCCCATATTTATATACAATAGAGGAGCAAGAGGAGAGAGTCGTTGGGCTCCCAACGACTCTTTGTATTTGACTTAGTCAAATGTTGACTAGTCAAATACAATAAAAAAGAAACTAAAAATAAAAGGAAAAAACCTATACTAACTAAACTAGAAGGAAAAAATAAAAGTTCCTAGTTGGCCTAGGTTATGATACATTATTTAACAGTCATTTAGTATTGCTGGCTGATCTAATTTTGCTAAGAGGTTTATATTGGTGCAATTTGGCAATAGAAGGCTATTTGGTGAAGTTGATGTTGACATTTTGTTGTCTCTCTTCTTAGTCACTTGTGGAACATTTGCATGATGCTAATTTGCAGAATGGTCATTTGTAGGTTCACATCAGGTTGACTAAATAACCATATTTTGCTCACCACAAGGTGAGCAATTCTGGGAATTGGGTTACTTGTGTAGGTCGTATTTTGCATGTTAGGTGAGCAATATGGGCAGCAAATTGGCGGTTTAGGAAAGTTTTCTAAATCTAGCTTGTTTTGCTATCTTTCTTTATTAGGTTAGAAATCTTAGATTCTGTTGGTTCATTTACAGGATTTAAAGATAGTCGTTGTGAACTTATGTCTAAAGGACTCTCTCTTTCATAAAGTGAAATTGAAAGGAAGGCTTGGATATGAAGAATTAGTTCAAACTTCAAATCATACTTGACTTCTCAGGGTATAGGACATATCTTCACTCTCTGAGATCTGATCGAGTTATCTCGATGTCCTTTTTAAAGGTCTCCCATGAACTGTGTAACATTCATATCAAGTAAATATGAAATGAAAGAGTCAAACGTACAAACCAAGGATTAACACTGGACTTAGACGGATCAGGTTTATGATATGTTTGTCTTGACTGGGCCATCCTGTGCTAAGCTCCTAGCAAATAGGTCTATAAGGGGGTGTTTGATTGCCGGGACGACACTGTTTGTTGTCCCCTCAAAGCGTGGGTCCCACACGCACACAAATGCAAAATATGCGGGGTTGCTGGACACTGCATCCCCGGGCACGTCCAACGTGGGCTTGTCCATCACCGTTCTTCCCCCCAATGGAGCAGGGGTGTTCGAATGGTGATGGACACCCTTAAAAATCAAAAAAAGGGGGGTGGGGGGGGGGGGGGGGAAGAACCCCGATACCTCCTTCCACCAACATCATCCTCTCTGGCACCATAGAAGGTGCTCTTTCTCTCTGCCATTGAGTGAACCCTAACCTGATTTTAGGGTTAGGGTCTGCTAAATCCAATTTTTTTGGATATGCTTTAGATTTTAGGGGATTCGTATTTTAATCCCTATTTCTGCAATTTATTGAGTGAATGATGTTAAATCCGGATTTTTTGGATATGCTTTAGATTTTAGGGATTTTGTATTATAATATCTATTTTTGCAATTTATTGAGTAAATGATGCTTATCCGATTTTTTTTTCTGATATGCTTTAGATTTTAGGGGTTTTGTATTTTAATCACTATTTCTGCAATTTATTGAGTGAATGATGTTAAATCCGGATTTTTTGGATATGCTTTAGATTTTAGGGATTTTGTATTATAATATCTATTTTTGCAATTTATTGAGTAAATGATGCTTATCCGATTTTTTTTTTCTGATATGCTTTAGATTTTAGGGGTTTTGTATTTTAATCACTATTTTTGCAATTTATTGAGTGAATGATGCTAATCCGATTTTTTTTTTGATATGCATTAGATTTTAGGGGTTTTGTATTTTAATCCCTATTTTTGCAATTTATTGAGTGAACGATGCTAAATCCGATTTTTTTGGATATGCTTTAGATTTTTGGGGTTTTGTATTTTCGGATATGCTTTAGATTTTTGGATTGCATGCTAGATCCAAATTTTTTTATGCTTAGAATATGAATTTACTTTTTTTTTTCCATCAAAAAACACAAATTTTAAACATTTGTGCCCAAGTTGTCCACGATGATGAATGAAGCATGGGACACATATGGACAATAGTGTTCTAATATGGTCGATGTTAAAATATATGTATACATGTATGTAAATATCTATATATACATACATAGGATTTTGAAAATCTACCAACTAAAAACCTTACCAAACCTACCCACCACATGTTCTATTGGATTTATGATATTTTTTTCAAAATTTCGACTGTATAGATATGATCTATATGCTTGTTCTATAGGAATTAGTTCTTGGAGCATTTGATTCCGATGCATGGATAGGTTTTTATAAGTTTTAAAATTCAATGTCGTACAATTTTCGTAATTTTTCGAGGCTCCAAATACCATTTTTTATATCCAAAATTCATGATCCAAATGTCGATTTCTAGTAAATCAATCATGCTGAACACATCTGTATGGTCAGAATTTTGAAAAAAACACCAAAATTTTTCCAGTGGGTGTAGGTTTTCATTCCCTCTACATACATATATTCATATATATAGTTATATAGGTAAATACCCTATAGGGACAATTTAGTCATTTCACACATGTAATAAAACTGTTATTTAACAGTTTACTTTTCTTTTTATTTTTTATTTTAGTATTTTTGTTGAGCCATTGGGGGCTCTATGGTCAAAATGACCATAGAGTCGTTGGGACTCCCAATGGTCATATTTCTAACCATTGGGAGCTCTCAACGACTCTATTGGGAGCTTCCAATGGCCCCCTCCTATCCTTTTGTTGTATATATAGGGGTGTGTTTTCCCTTATTCTTCTATGCTTTTTGCTTAAGCATTCACTATATTTTTTTACTCTTGTGCTTGCCCTTTGTTGGCAATTGTGTTGTCCCATAGTGGACTTATGCTTGTGCACATTGTGAGTGTGATCTTGTAAGCCCTCAGTGGCATTGGCTTGTGCTTGTGCACTTTTGTGATTGCAACCTTGTAAGCCCTTAGTGACATTGTTTTTTCCACTTCCGCTATTTCATTACAGTTGATGCAAACGCTAGACAAAGACACCATGTAACTGCCTTGGACAGGGTCAGAATAGAACTGGACAGAACACAGTGTCCTTGTCCAGCATTGTCCATGAATCAAACACCCCCTAAATGAAATGTAAGTTAGCTGTAGGTTTTAGGTCAAAATGTAGATAGATCTTGTTTCTAGTTGGTTGTTGGTGCATATCTTAAAACATTGGGTTAAGATGAAGAACACTTGTACTCGATGATGCAAACATATATAAATGATGCGCATTCAGGTAAGGCCCTTAATATTTGGAAAAGTCAAATATCTCTGTCCACTGAGACTCGTCTGCTTAGCCATGTTTGTCATGCTTCTAGACAAACTCTGCCTACGAGATTTCAGAAGCCATCTTTTAGCACATAAATTAGCTGTCATCTTCTGTTTTTCATAGTTAGATGGTTGGGTTGTTGAAGTCCTTTCCTTTGCTTAATAATGTTTTTTGTTCCATTTTTTTATGAAAAGGCCTGCTATAAATTCCTTTACTGCCTCAGTCCAACTACTTTAGTTATTGACAAAGTGCCATTTTTCTTTCTCCCCTCAACTGCATTTGCTATTGTAGCATATGCTATGGCTTACAGTGTTCTGTGGGTCATTGATGTTTTCACTCAATGTCGGTAATCTTTGATTCAGTCCAAATTCGGATACTTATGGACAAGCGGCATCAAATCTTGTTGCTGGAAGTAACTTGGAACAAACCATTCAGCAGATTCTTGACATGGGTGGAGGAAGTTGGGATAGGGAAACAGTTGTGCGTGCTTTGCGAGCTGCATACAACAACCCTGAGAGAGCTGTTGAGTACTTATACTCGGTAAGTGTGGTTTCATGACAAGTTCACTCTGGCAGTTGCACTGATTTCCATGTTTCTTGGAATGGTGGTTCTGATTGGTTTTGAATCTGTTTTTCATGGTTAGGAGTGGAAGGTAGTGTTATTTTGTATGATGACGTTCTATTGAAAATATACTTAGGAAAAGGCATATTAGAAAATGCTTCAGAAGTAGAGACTTTGCAAAATGATGTTTTACATGTATACATGGGAATTAACTCATGGTTTACAGGGGTTGACCGTGCTGATGGATTTGAATGGTCATGGCAAAAGCTCTCTTGGCTAATTGAGTGCAATGTTTGCACAAATGAGTTCACAAACTGATATTTCAATCTATCAATGGAGATAATAACGATATATTAAATTTGTTTGCTCTTTCCAAAGTTGGTGTTCATAGGGGGTTGTTACACCAAGCTTTGTTAACAACCATTGTTTTCTTTGTGCAATATTTCTTTTTCTTTTTTAATTTAGTGTGATGCAACCTTTTGAAAAAAAAGGTTATAATAATCTGAATATAGTTTTTTTTCTAGTTTTACATTATCATTGATGATGAGTGCATGCAAAGAAATTTCAAGAATTTACTGTTTCCAGTCAGAGACAGCTATATCTATGCAGTCACTATATCTTGTAGTGACTAGTTCCTGTTATCAATTTCCATGCTTTTCTTTCATTTATTCTGTTGTTTGCAGAAGCTTGGTTTATCCAGGTTTTACACTCGCTGACTCTTGTTTTTCCATGTTAGGGCATTCCTGAGCAAGCAGAACCACCACCACCTGTTGCTCGGTCTCCTACAACTGGGCAAGCTACAAACCCTTCAGTTCCTGCACCACCATCAGCTCAGCCAACGGTTCCTTCGAGTGGTCCAAATGCAAATCCTTTAGATCTTTTTCCTCAGGTACTAACTTGGAAGGTTTTAGGTTCTTGAGTCTGATGGATTTTGGAATTTGGGTCGTACTAATTTTATTTTTCTTGTTTTATCTTTTTCCTATGCCAACAGGGTCTTCCAAGCATGGGTTCTAATGTTGGGGGTGGCAGTTTAGACTTTCTACAGAACAGTCGACAGGTATTAGAATGCTGCAACTAAAAACCTCTTTATGAAATGTCAACATATATCTTACATTATGACATTATGAGCTTACATTGTTCAATTTTTTTAGTTCCGAGCCTTGCGGGCCATGGTACAAGCGAACCCTCAGATTTTGCAGGTCTTTTCCATTTCCTTCTACCTTATTTCTTGCTTTCTTCTTCACTTTATGATGTTACGTGCCACTTCATGCTTTGTTTCTCCAATTTTGCACGTTCTGTTTGATAGCCAATGCTTCAAGAATTGGGTAGACAAAATCCTCAACTTATAAGGCTCATTCAAGAGCATCAGGCTGACTTTCTTCGTCTCATTAATGAGCCCGTGGAAGGGGCAGAGGGGTAAGAAACGTGGAACTCCAACATTTGATTATCATGTTTTTTTCCCCCTGATTTATAACCTGAAGAAACCACACCTGACACGAAGACCTGGTCGCGCTGGCTTAGCTTGCCATATCTACGGTCATCATGCCGGTTGAATAAAACTCTGAGGTAGGACCCCCGCCCCCGGGGCCTATGCTGGGTGTTGGCTTGCGCAGAGAGGTGACACCCATAAAAATTGAACCTTGACCACCCATCAAGGGGCCAAGGCTCCACCCCACTGCCAACTCCCCTTGGGGCACAATTATCATGTTTGTTGGTTATTCATTCTGATATTTGAAATTGCAAAACAGTGATCTCCTCGCCCAGCTGTCTGCAAGCATGCCTCAGGCTGTGCAAGTTACTCCCGAGGAGCGTGAAGCTATTGAGCGTGTAAGTTGCTGGTAGATTTGCCCATATTTTGGACTTAGTTTATTGAATTGTTTGAAGTTCTTATTATGACTTGTATTCTTTTCTGTTTTATGTTGAAACCACATTAAATGTTCACGTGGCAATTACAACCAACTCTTCCATCATTCCATATGACGTGTATCCGCCACCTTTTCATTTTGCCATATACTTTTCATTGAATTTCAAAATGCCTATTCAATCTTTTTTCATGTGTCAACAGAACAATCTCTATGCATAAATGTGATTCTAATACAAGTGATAGGGTGGCTGGAAGAACTAGAAATTGAGTGTACAATGTCATGCTGCTAGTTTTACAAAAACAAAGGACATCTATGGAATTGTCTGAACAATAAATTGGGTAAAAGCTGTTATACCTTCACAGGTGGCAATGGGAAGTTGGAGCTTATCAGCTTATTTTCAAGCTCAACTGCTCAGTCACAGAAATCACCTTCCTTCTAACACCATATGAAAAAAAAGTTACCAGGTGTGCACATTTTCTGTGAAAGCAAGAATGTGCTTTATGGAAAATGACAGCATGACATTTGCTAGCTTGAACTTGGGTTCTGTTCTTGTTTCCCGGTCACTCTCATACATGGTCCTGTCACTATCATACCTTCTTAATGTTTCTCAAAATCCAACTTTCACTTTGTGGCTTGTAAATGTGGCATCAGCATCGCATTGGCGGATATGATTTTCTGTTAGGTTATGAGGACAGCATAATGCATATTATATGCTCATAGCGCATGTAAATATGAAATATCAGAGCCCTAAGCTGCATTAGGTGTTATGCAGATGCTTGTTTTTCAGGTGGCTGACCTTTTCTGTGTGCTCCATGCTAAAAATTTGCATATCTTTCTGGTTCATATATTGTTTGCAGCTGGAGGCGATGGGTTTCGATAGGGCAATTGTACTGGAGGTTTTCTTTGCATGCAACAAGAATGAGCAGTTGGCTGCTAATTATCTTCTGGATCACTACAACGAATTTGAAGAGTGAATAGTTGTGAGCTTTCCCTTCTTTTATTAGATCCTCTTTAAGCCGTATTTTCTTTTGTAATGTGGATAAAAACCTTTTGTAGTTGGACAGTTAACCTTGCAAATATATATGGTTGTTTCCTACATTTGAATATTGTACATACTTTTGTTTGTGTGAATGAGTTTTCGTGGCAATCTTTTGTTGAAGATTGAATTTAAACTTAAGCATGCAGGGGATACCTCACCTGATGTGTGATCAACTAAGGTATGGCCCATGATGGTATGAGTTGTGAACGTGGTAGCTACGTTCCTATGTCCTTGGCCTGTGTGCATGCCAGGCTCATGCACATACTAACCTTAGAATGTGTCCCCTTCGTCTTGCTGTATGATGTATTTCACAGTTGATTGGTTGGTCAAGTGTGTCGTTTAGAAGCATGACTTGTGTATACAGGGGCAATCTTCCGGTGCTGCATCAATCATGGGGGTAAGGTCTCTAATTAGTTTTGCAAAAACCTGGTTTCAAGAGAACCTTGGTGTAATCAGGTTAACATCCACAACCAGGTTTTTAACCTTGAAGCATGGTTTTTGCCTTCATGAGCCATGACTATTTCTTAGGGTATAAGTTGGGTTTAATGAGTAGATCCGCACCTAGACCCGTTTTTTCCATCTTGGCTCGTTTTCTATAAGAGAATTATAAAACATATGTAAGTTTAGGACATATAACAGAGTATGCTTTATCTGCAGGTATGGTCTGCATGGATCTTGGCTCGTTTTCTATAAGAGAATTATAAAACATATGTAAGTTTAAGACATATAACAGAGTATGCTTTATCTGCAGGTATGGTCTGCATGGATCTAGACCCGTGTTTAAGCCTGTGGGCATCCCAAGCGTGTGTTGTCTGCCATACTATTTATGCGTGTGCAACCAATTGCCAGGCACTTGAATATATTGGTTGAAAATCTTTAAAATTCTTGATTTTCAGTGGGTACATGTAGGGGTGTCAACGGATCAGGTTTGGTTTGGACCGAGGTGGAACCAGACCTGGCCCCAATTTTTGGGTATGGTATCGGGTCCAGACCTGAGTCTAATCAGACCCACCATAAGAAAAACCATACCCGGACCCGATAAGAACTACATGAACTAGACCCGGGCCATGCCCAGTAAAATAATATTTTTTATCATTTTTGCATTGAAAATTTGTGGGTCTTAATCGGAACTCGGGTACGGCCCTGGTCTGGTATAAAATTTCACAAACTATACCCAGATTCATGTATCAATCGGACCTTCTGGTCCAGACCTGGATCTTAATTGGGTCTTCTTATTTATCACCATACCCGGACCCTATAGGGTTTGGTGCAGGTAAACCCAACCCGTTGACACCCCTAGGTACATGAGGTATTTGGAATTTTGGATGCACCCACTTATCCAGATAAATGAGATGGGATAACACTATTATTGAATATAATGCAATTCCTTAAATTGCATGTTTTATCTGCATAAGTGGGTGCATCCAAAGGGTTCGATCGCATGCCAGCAAAAAGCTAGAATTTCCTGGATCTTCAATGTTACCGCAGGAAATATGAATTCTAGAGAAATTGATGGCATTGACACACACCTAATGAGAAAGACTTTTAAGTGCAACTACTGTGAAATGAGGTGGATCTGGTTAGAGCTTCCGAGGAGGACCCAAATTTTATCTCGGACCTGGAGTCCATAGATTTCCTACATTCATCTCTTCCACCCAACATTAATTGTCAATATAGTTGCTAATCAATCTGATTGGCGGTAAGGATGCAAATGGATCGGATTCAGATCAGCTGAATACATAGAAAAGTCGTGGGAACAACCAAAAACCAGAATTTTGTCTACCTGGATCCGGCCCATTTTGCATCCCTAATTGATCAATTCTTATCATATCGGCCAAAAATCAATACGAAATAGGGCTGGTTTGACATATTTTTCAAAAATATTTAAAAATCATTAAAAATACTTTTAATAATTTAATATTTTACTGATATGTATCATATGTTGGTTGAAAACTGACTGATTCAGATCGATTTAGGTCATAATTGGAATTGGCCGATTCCTTTATTCTTTTTGAAAACAATTCAAGACTGATACAGATACTTACAACATTGCTTCCATCAGTGACAAATCTTGTTCTTAGAAAAATATCTGCAAGGGAAACTCTCACAATCACAATATGTTGAGGAAAAAGTGATATTTCTTGGGAAAATATTGGTATATATATTTATTTATAATAAAAAGAAAATTGGTCTATTTGCAAATATTTATAAAAATTATTATTATTACTTGTTCTGGCTAAGCGAAGGGAAAACTCCATCACTGGCTGCACTTTGGCAAGCCTTCAGTTGGTAAAAACCTATCCACCCCCAACCGGTTAAAGAGTAGGCTTAGCTTCCATCTTGTGGCAAGAGACACTCTCCACAGGTTTCGAACTTATGATGTCTCGTTCACTTGGTGACATTCACAAGTCTCATCTACCATAGTAGCGAAGCCCTTGCGGGAAAATAGATGAAAAATTTGAAAATTTCCTGTTTTTGACGTTATATTAGGCTTTTTTTTAAAGAATATTAGGCTTTCGAAATATCACAATTCTATTGCAATATTTTCAAAGGATCATACACTTTTGTTATAGTCATCTGCTAGGCTCCCTGATGAACCGAAAATACGATATTTTTAAAAATAGAAGAAAATTTAAAAAGTACCTCGTTTTAAACATTTTATCACTCTTTCATATTTATCGCGATATTTTTGAAATATGACCGATATTTGTTGCTTCCGATGGGAGTTTCCCAGAAGAGTTGAGAGAGAGAGAGAGAGAGAGAGAGAGAGAGAGAGAGAAGAAGAAGAAGAAGAAGAAGAAGAAGAAGAAGAAGAAGATGGAGGCGAGGCATCGCGTTGGCTACTCGAGGCTGCGCGGGGACGAAGAAGAGGAGTCGGCGGGTGCGCAGGAAGTGGTGGGGAGGGACCGCCGGTTCGAGTACACGCCGAGGTCGCTGGATCGAATCCCGTGGAAGTCGTTGGCCCTCGCCCTCTTCCTCGTCTCCCTCGGATCCCTCCTCCTCCTCCTCTCCTATTTCATCTTCTCCGGCCACATGCCCGGCGACACCTCCCAAGCCTACGGCCTCCTCACCCTCGGCGTCCTCGCCTTCCTCCCTGGTCCGCTCCCCCCTCTTTCTCATTCGTTCCCATCGTTCTGCTTTTCTTGGTTGTTCATGTGTTGTTTTTTTCTTGCTTGGTGATGTCTAAAATTGTGATTTGTAGAGATGGGTAGGGGAAGAATCGCCTCTTCCTAGTAGATCTCGATGCTAAAGAGAAAATCGAGATTGTGAATCTCAGATCGTCGTGGGCTTGTAAAATGATTTATGGGGAGGGGTACTCCGAATGACAGATTGCAATCTGCAACGTTGTTGTTCAATGGTTTGATCTATTGCTTGATTGTTTTCGTGTATGATGATGTTGAGGTGATTCGACACGAGGGAAAGCTGTGGAGTTGTCCAATTTGTCCTTGTTGTATTGGGTATCCTCCATTGGTTGAAAGGATATTCCCTTCTCACCATGTTGAAGGCGTGCTGCTTCACAAACGTGAATTGTTGGAGGGATGGTTGAGGTGCGGCAGCGTCGTGATTGGAGGGTGTTTTTTTATCAAATCCTGCAACGTTTGTTACTTGCTTGAGGGTCAGATTCTCCCTCTTTTTTATTTTACTAGGATGTGGTGGATTAAAATTGAGATTGGTGAAAGTTTGGTGGTGGCTCAATTCGAAGGTAGCAGTTTAGTTAGCTATAGCATTTGTATCCACCATAAACAAACAACAACAACAACAACAACTACGCCTTCATCCCAAAACAATTGGGGTCAGCGATATGAACCAAAAAAGAAATTCATTTTGGGTCTTCCACATGAATCATTTTCCTCCAATCATTTCTATCCAACGCCATGTCCTCGGTGAGGTTCAAAGCATTCATATCCTTTCCTATCATCTCCATCCAAGTCTTCCTAGGCCTACCCCTACCTCTTTTAACTAATATATTTTCCCATTTCTCCAACCTTCTAACTGAAACGATTCTCTCGCATCTTATTCTCAATGGGCGCAACACCTACCATGATGGCCTTAAATACAACCCGAGCATTCATACCAGAGGATGAAGCCTATTCATATAGCGGATTGATAAGACTGTCTTTTCTATATCCGACCGGCCCTTCAGGTAGCACCTGAGCAATATAGAGGAAGCCCTGTGCTTTTGCATGAAATTCCTCCATCTGAGGTCTTTGTGACTGCTGTGGACAAACACCTTTCCACTCTTCTACGTCTACTTTGGTACTGCCCGCAAACCTTACTGATAGACAGTTTGTGATCTCTTCTTACAGTAGACTGCACCAGTGTTGTAAGCATCCTACCTTATCGAGCGATACATATCGTTCCTTTGGGCCTAATTGATATGATACACACCCATATCAAGATATGGGTGTGTATGGTACCTGTATCGGGTGTATTGTGTATCGTAAGATACACCCCGATACAGGGAGGGTGTATCTTACGATACACAATTAGTGCATTTTATGTTGCACTCAATTCATTTTTTTGTTTTGAAATATATAAGAAGACTCCTTAAGGTGAGTTTGTATTCACTCCTAAAGAACTTGAGAGTGATTTGGTGCTTGATTTCTTGCAATAAGAAGAAGTCTTTATTTTTGTTTGAACTTAAAAAAATTTGGTTATGTAAATTTTTTAAGTATTGAGAAACACTTGGGGGTTTTGTTTTTTTTTATGTAAACATACACTGTTATGGATCTTATGACTTGTTAGCTTAGTGTTGTTATTTACTATTTCACATTTTACATTTTTCTTATGAGATATGCATGCCATTAATAGCATCTCTTGTCGATATAAATGCTTTATATGTGATTTTATGGTTGTATTTTGTGCAATTCATCATTGTTTCATGCAATATGATTTTTTTAGATTTTTTTCTATTTTTTTTCTGATTTTTCTTGATTTTTGGAAAAATTTTATTAAAATTTACGTTACATTTACGATATGATACAGTGTTACTTTGGGCCCGACCAATATGGGTAATGACATGATATTTACAACTTTGGACTGCACTTGATGGCTGTAGAAGTGAAGACCCATTCTGTTGATAGTGAATAGTGGCATTTATGAAGTCATTCGAGCTCTAAGGGGTAATCGTCTATCATAAAGATAGATGTGCCATTAGCTTGGGAATGGGGTGGTATTAGATGCAGTGAGTTAAACCTTGAGTGATGGTTTGAATTAGGGGTGACTTGCTCTCTTGTATTGAAATTTTGGCTTTGGTTATGGCAGTCTAAGGAGATCCCATGTGCTGTACCATTTCCTCCATGGAAATGTGGCAATAGAAGACTTCTATATAATGAGAGACAAGTGCTAGTTAGTCCTTGTAAAGCAAAAAGAGTTGTATGTTACAACATATTTCAAGAAGTTCGGGCTATTATTGGTTGATAATTGTCAATCCTCAGCAAGGATAAAGAAAAAAAACTTTGTATATAACATGAGGGATTTGAGCAAAAGACCAGGCAATTATAATTTTCTAATTCCTTGAGCATCTCAAGGTTAATATCACGTCTTTTTGGTTCCAAGTTGGAACTTGTGGGCTGTATGTAGTTAAGTCATGTACGCTCTATTAACAGCTTGCAAAACTGAAAAATTGGGGATTGAAGTGCCACAATTTTCCATTATGAATTCAATTCTCAATATAGATCAGACAATGGGGTTGCACACCTTGGGGAAGTGGAGCTGTGATGGTGGCGTCATTGTTTTTCTTTGATCCGCCTTGCATGATCTTTAGCCAGAGTTACTAGACTAGCTAGATTTGCTAGATTGAGAAGCAGAGCCGATAAGCAATGTGAGAATCAGCAGTGATAAGTGAGACATTTGAAAATTTCTAAAAAGCGAGAAGCAAGAATCATTTTAGAAGCGAAACAAGAATCAAAGCAGAAGCACACAAGGTATTTAATAGGAAACCAAAAGGGGAATGAAATGAGATGAAATAAGAATAAAATCAGAAGCAAAAAAGGAGTCAAATTGATAGTAAGTTTTAACCAATAAAAATGTATGATCCATGTTATTGATGTATAAAAAATTAAGAACATCATAAAAAATTGCTAAGACTAAATAGTATATGCTATAACTAAATAGTATACACTACTAATTGTATATAGTTTTAGCTTTTGACTTCTGAATATCAAAAGTGCCCTTTGATGTTGTGGCTCATTTTTCTTTTTGAGAGTGCATGACCAATCCTGTAATACATGGTCAGAATGCTGAATGAAACATTATTTTTCGTGAAGTTGGTGAAGTTTCATAGGAAAGAATGAACTTGAAAAATGTTGGACGTTCAGATGAAAAGAGAAAAAGAAGAGGGAAGAAGGTAAAACTATAAATTGATTTTATCCTCTAATAGTTTTAACTTTTAACTCTTTCTAATTAAAGTTTCTATTTATCCCTTTTTAAAACATGTTCTAATATATGTCTTTTTGTAAACTAAAAGCCAAAAGCTCTTTGGTTTAAGAATTGAGATTCCCAAAACTAGGAATCATGATTACTATCTAAGGTGGTTCGAGAATTATAGAAGAAGCACATGGGAAGCATATGGGAAGTCAGCGGGGAGGGGGAAGCCATGGAGGATGTGCATTCCTGCATGTTTTTGAAGTAGGGTGTCTCGTGTTTTTGAAACACCCACACCTCCACCTTTATATGGCTTCTGATAGCTCTGCTTAAATTGACAATATTGTAGACAACCTTAAAAATGAGTACAATGTTCATAGATTATCAGAATAATGAACATTATCTGATCAGATTTCTTATATTATTGTGCCTGAAAATTTTAGATGTGTGTGTGTATGTGATGACTAGTAAAATTCGAGAAAAATAGACCCAACAGTATAAAAAACATGACTGTGCAATGGGTCAGCCCATGCCTTGTTTCATGGATGGGTCAAGCCTAAGCTTGGTTTGGCTGGAACATAGCTAAATGCTTGGCCAATGGCCCATCCGTAGGCCCATGAGCCTAAGCTAGGTCAGGCCAAGCTAGGCTGGCCTGTGGACCCTGACCATTTTGCTTGGCTCTTTCCACAATGTTCTCAATGAATCCCTTATCCAAGATATGGTGTTTCAACCTTGATGACGCGAATTGAAGACACTCTCATCCTCAACATTTCCTTCACGATGTTGAGGCTAGACTCGAGGACTAGATAATTTAGTAACTACCTAACAGTTCAATAACACATAACTCACCTTGTTGGACTATCGGCCAACTAAAAAGTGATCTAAAGCTGAACTCACATTGGATTACCTATAACTATTTGTAGACAAAAGCCAAACAAGATCTTGATTTGGATTACCATTTGAAAATAAATCTTTATTAAATTATATTAATTTAGCACAATAGAGCCTTTTAGATGGAGCGACACAAAATCGGGAAACTTAAAAGTTTAAAACAAGTTCCACCAGGTTATTAAAATTGAGGCTCCAATTTTTTAGAACAAGTTTCTATATATATTCAATTAAATTAGGCAACTTAAAGAGACAACTTTAACATTGACTTTAGTCAAACATCCCTTAAGGGTCAAGAAATAACAAAGAACAAGGAAACAACTAATTTAAAAACTACCAAAAATTTCAAATTATTAAATAGTTAGTTGCCTTTCTTTTAGACAAGAAAGCACAATTTTGATTATTTAAAAATTAATATGTAGGAAGCAAATACATTGATGACACCAATAGATGTGGGAACTAACAACTTTCAATAATATTAACATGCAAATGTTGAAAATTAAGTATAAAATAAACATTATTTAATAATGGTTTATGAAATGTGGATGAAACTATTGAAATATGCAAATTTCGTGAAACCAATGGATAAAAAATTGTGTAAATCGGAATCTCAAACAATGAAATTTGAGTTTTGAGTTTTGAAAGATGACTGCACACAATACATAATGCAAAGTTCTGTTTGAAAACTGACAATAGCTTTCTCAAACTGTTCTAACCATGAAATATCATGATTTAAGATCTATTTATAAAAGAAACAGAATAAAGTTTGAGGTCTTTTAGATCCAACAAAAACAATTTATACATGGATTTGATGTTTGAATGCTCAGATCCAACCTCAAAAAAACTATTGAGTTCAGGTCCTATCAAACCCTGAAAAGTTAGTAGATTATCTGAAATCACTCATAATCTTTGGCACAGCTTGAATGGATGGATCATGTGTGAACCTTGGTCCATGCCATTTGTGATTGAATTAATCACATGACATATTACTGAATAGTTCAAGATCTGTATTCACGCATGTTTCTGGCTGGAATGAGCTATAGGTCTAGCCATTATATTTACGATGCCAATTATTTATACATTTGATTTTATTGAATTTTATATTTTTCTATAATAACCCAGGTGCACATGGGTTTTGGGCCAATTGGATCTACATTAGTTCAATTTTTTCTTTATGATCCATTGTATATGGCATCATATAATGGTTTTGTATTTTAAGACTACTTTGAAGATTTTAGAACCAATGACTAATTTGTTTGTGTATGTGTTTACCGATAGACCATTAAGATAAGGTTCCCTATGATTGTATGGAGTTTAATTACCCTATTATGTTGTTTTTGTAAGGAAATGGCACGGAACCCAAGACATTCGTAATCCAAATGCCAAATCAAAATACATTTGAATACTAACAAGATACAAACTAATACAAGATTTGTGAATAAATGATTTCATTCATAATGAACAATAAAATACATAAAAATAAATACATGAAAACCTCAGTACAAAATGCACTCAAGAACACTAAAAAATATCTAGAACTACCCATCACTCTCACACTTTACAAAGAGACCCACCCACCCATATTTATAGAGAAAAGTAGAGGAGAGAATAAGAGAAGTGGAATGGAGAGGGGAAGTCCTCTCTCATTAAAGAATGAGAGAGAGCTCCCAACGGCTAGAGTTCTAGCCATTGGGAGCTAGTCAAACTAGCTTTGACTAGCTCCCATATATATTATATATATTTACAATATATATATATAATATATTATATATATTATTACAATATATGCATAATATATGTATTAAACAATATACATATATTACATATATATATTACATATATATATATATTACATATATATATATATTACATATATATATATATATATATATTACATATATATATTACATATATATATATTACATATATATATTACATTAATCTTAACAGTTTTTAAGTCTCACCTAGGATGGGGATTGGTTTGAGAGAGGAAGAAAAGAGGTGAGCTTAGAGGTAGTGTAGTTTCTTCGTTCCTATCCACTCCCAACTGTGGGTGGATGCCAAAAGGTATTGTATAATCGAGTTTGTTGATCAATTCTTTTATTATTTTAGTGATCTTTTTTTGGTTCAATCACAAAATCAAGAACATCCGGAACAGCTGATCGTGGTGTCAAAAGGCTAATTGCAAGTTGTAGCTTCGGATCAACAAACCTAACTGTCTTCTGAAGTCGGATTGTAGATGGTTGGACATCGGATTGAAGTGAAATTTGTTTCATTGGATTTGTAAGTCTAAAGTTCATTTAGTCTTTTATGAGTAGATCTGAGACATGATATTTCCTGGCCGAAATAGTTTGGAAAATTTGCTCAGTTTTAGGATAGAAATTTGCCTATGTATTGTGCAGTCATCTTTTGAAACTTGGATCTCACTGTTTAGTAATCTGATCTATATGATTTTTGATCCATTTGGATTTATAAGATTATGTTCTTTATTTTCTCTTTTATATCAAAATCTAAATTTGAGTGCTTGTAGGTCAAAAGTATTAAACAAAATTACAGTCAGATGCATATTTTGATAGTTTCATGCGTATTTCCTATGTCATTATTTAATATTTTTTTGTTTTATATTTAATTTTCAGCAATTTCATATTCATATTATTAAAAGCTGTTAATTCCCCTATTTATTTGTGTCATTAGCGTATTTACTTTTTGCATATTAAATTTTAAAATTTCAAAATTATTCTTTCCTGCCCAAAATGGGCCACTAACTCTTTAATACTTTGAAAATTTGGTTTTCTGATTAGTTTTTTCTTATTCATTGTTATTTTTTAATCATTAAGTTAAGGGATGCTTGACTGGAGTAATTGTTCAAGTTGTCTCTTTAAGTTGCCTAATTTGAGTGAATATATCTGGAAACTTGTTTCAAAAGGATTGTAAACTGATTTTTAGTAATTTGGTTAAATGTGTACACTTGTTTTAAGTTTTCAAAATTTGTATGTCTCCAACTAGAATGTCTTATTGTTCTAAATTAAGATAATTTTAATTAATTCAATAAATAAAATTTAGTTTTTAAATGCCAATCCAAATTAAGATCCTGTTTGGCTTCTGTCTGCCAATCTTTACATTACCGACCAACTTTAGAGTGAAGGGCTGAACGCATGCAAGTGAGCAATCTTGTGCTTCAACCTCTTTTCCATCTTCTGATTCAGATGGAATGGAATGGAATGCTTTCTTCCTATCCACAATTTTCCACATAATTTGGACTAAGAATGCATAGTTCATAAAAAGAAATACCAACAAAAGGGAAAAGGAAAATAAAAATGCTCAGATCATACTCAAGTGAGCAATCTTGTGCTTCAATCTCTTTTCCATCTTCTGATTCAGATGGAATGAAATGCTTTCTTCCTATCCACAATTTCCACATAATTTGGACTAAGAATGCATAGTTCATAAAAAGAAATACCAACAAAAGGGAAAAGGAAAATAAAAATGCTCAGATCATACTCCTCAACATCAAAGAACTCTTCAGAGAGAGAGAGAGAGAGAGAGAGAGAGAGAGAGAGAGAGAGAGAGAGAGAGAGACGATGCCGATGCCGATGCCGATGCCAGAAAATGCCGATCACTGGAAGGGAGGGCCAAGGGAAGAGAGGATTACAAATGCCCAAAACCCAAAGGAAAGTGCTAAACCATAATCTACAACACTAATATCTTCTCTTTGTTGTTTTTATTTTATTTTATTAAATTTGATATATATTATTATATACGGGCCGAGCCACCCATTCCAGGCTGCACGTCATCCTACGTTCCAGCATGCCGACAGTAGGCCAGGCCAAGCTTAAAATTATGGGCCCAGGCTTGTGGGCTGCTTGACCTGATGCCCAACCCTAATAAAACTTGTGTTTTGACAATAATGTATTTCTATTTATAAAAACAAATAATGCTAAATATAAATTGGTCAGATATGGATGGATATGGATCTGCCTTGACATACTTGTGATTAGTCAAACTTCTTAGATCAATGTGGATGTGGGAGGCATATTTGTCGTGCCCTACCCTTACAAGTGGTGAACAAGGGATTATGAACTCAAAACATTTCCTTTTGTCATTCCAGGCTAGCCACTTGATCGTGTGTTTGGTAGTGATATCAATGTCATGTGGATAAGTCAATGCGTTGAAGTGCCTTTTAAGGATAGACAATATATATAGGTTTTCATATACGAAGTAACCACCATTCTTGCATATTCATTCTTGTGGTTGGTTTGGCAATGAGATAATGAGCAATATATGGAAAATGATATACTTTTCATATTTCTTTTGCTTATATTGTTGTTATTCACTATTCAAGAATTAAATAATAGTTTGTAAAATTGTGAGAAATGTGGTTGCTTGATTGGTGAAGGTTGGTAGTTCATCAAAGGGTCTAAAGGTTCTAATTGTGTTGTGCCTATATATATATAGGGTTTATATTAATACAACTGATTGTAGGTACAATCTAGTTGGAATCTCACGACGCAAGTTGTTTTGACTCTATCTAACCTCGTAGATGCGTTCAACATTCTCGATTTAGTGGGAAACGACCCACCCTTGGATCATGTTTTTTTCGATCAAAAACATGTTTTTTTGAGTCAGGAAAAATTGAGGCATTTACTACCATCCATTTTTGCATCACCGGAAAAACCTGTACACAGATCGGATTCCGGTGAATCAAAAGCCGGTTCCCACTTAAAACGGCATGTAGATGGCATTCATGGGGTCATGTAGACCCAAAAAAAGAAGTTTGCCAAGTTGTTTGCACTTACAAGCGATTGCAGCAAACTTTAACCCATATATATATATATATATATATTATATGTATTTATTTATTTATTAGCGGCCATTAACAAGTTCACCACATCTTCTTAACCCAAAGTTGAAGTGCCATGGTAGCTTTTCGCATTGATTGTCACCACAGATATAATGATCACCAAGGGACAAAGCCTTAATGTAAGTGTGGCTGTGTGGAGTATCATGTTGTAGGGACTGAATCAATCTGAGCCTCTTGGTGCTCAATTAAGCTTTTTATGTAATCCAGCTGAATAGCTAGGTCTCAATGCACAGGAAAACTAGTGAAGCCTAATCTTCTTCTGAGAAATTTGGCTTGTTACCAGTCTTACATAAGTAGAAGGTTAAGCTCAAACATGTACATCACCAGTATTCTATATTATAGACAGAAATTGCTGGCTTCATGTTGACTCATGGATGTTGTGAAGCTCTGAAGCCTGAAGAGGTAGATTGCTGATTGCCATCTCACATGGTTAAAATATTGCCCGAAGCTTTTGTAAATAACCAGTTAATTAAATTTTATTGCAAATATCTAATTACAGTTCTTAAAAGTGTTAATGTGGTGTTTTGGTGCAATTCCAGGATGCTAAGGCAATTGATGTCATTGATTTGTTCTTATGGCAGGATTTTATGAGACAAGAATAGCATATTATTCATGGAGAGGTGCCCAAGGCTATAGATTTTCATGCATCCCAGACTATTAGTGTAAAAAGTTTAATCTTTGAGCTGTACTGTTATCATAGAATATTTCATGTAATATCTTAGTTTTTATTTATAATTTCATTTTCACTTTTGATAAAGTCTACTGATGCCACCTTCTGCTAGCTTATAATTTCACAAATACAAAAAAGTAGGTCAGGAGTTTGATTTGATGCTATTTGTCATCCTGATTGCTTGAGCTCCAACTGAGTGTTTTCAGGAACACCAATAGATACACAGGAATAGTATATGCACCAAAAGTCACTGCTGGTCATTTGGCATAAAACCAGAATATGTCCTGCTTAATTTCAAATGAATTGTTAAGTCTTTAACGATGTTGCAAAGGGAAACTGCTTATTCTTGTACTTGAGAACTCCAACCATTTTTTTTATTGTGGTTCAGAAATCTCTAGATGATCAAAATGGGAGTACCACTATGGTAAATATGAATAAGCACGTGTGCTACATAATATAAAAAAAGCAGGTGTGTTTGTCTACTCATCGAGTCCTGACAAGTGTAAAGTGGTTGGCTTGATCAATTCAGATTGGGAGGGAAATTTCCATGAAGTTAGACAGCATCTTTGGAGCACTTGCAAGATAACATTGTCTGCCATCAACATAAAATTAATGGCTCCCTTAAAAAAAACTTGAAATTAATGGCAATCATGCATGAATAGGTTAAACAAAAAATTGCATTCTGGCTTCTTAGGGTTGGTTCTGGGAACAATGATATAAAAATATGAGTGGATGCTGGAACACACACATAAATGGTGGTGGTAATCATGCATCCTCGAAAAGAAAAAACAAAGGGTTCATGTGGTGCATGCTATGGGACAGTCCATTCATTTGTGTTCGAGGCCAATGGGCATATTGCATATGGGTTTGTGGCGATTATGTGTCTGATAATAGTGAACTGGTATTTCATTCTTGGATAATGATTGCTCTTAGGATTCTTGATGCTACTTACCTTTATCAGCTTCGAAGTTGCTTAGGTTTTGTTTCTTGGCCGAAGAAGTATCCAGTGTGACCCAACAACAATATAGCCATAAGTCAGTCTCTGCATGCTTTTTTTCTTCCAGCGAGATCATTATGTTGGACCTTAGTTGTCAAAATCACTCTCACCGGTATCGCCGATGTTTAAAAAACATTGCGATATTAAATATTGATGATTTCAAGGCAACTGATAATATCGAGAATATATCGTGATATTTTCAAAATATCATCAGAAACAAAATATCACAATATGATTGTGATAATATCACAATATTTTTTGAGATTTATTTTTTGTTTCTTTTATATTTTAAAACCTTTAAAACATGTTTCTTTATATTTTTGAAAGAAAAATAATGCCAAACTTATTATTTTTTTTAGCTTTTTTGTTATTATTTATAATTTTTTTCCAAATTTTTAAACTCTATATATTCTCAAGATTTGTCAACTTTTAAAAATCTCTTTGAGAAATACTCTCGCCGAGAAATTACCTTTAACGATACATGTGACTATGGTCAAAAGTGATGCAGGCTGCCTAGGCTTATGAGTCTAGGTGGTAAGGCTCTTTTTTTCTCTCTAGTTCAACTAGGCTGTGGGGACATGGTTGTCATTATTTTTTTTGTTTTTATTTTTTCTTTCTCTTATCCAAACCTTTTTTTTTATATTTTTCTTCTTTTTACCTTTTTATTATTTTTATTTTTATCTCCCCTTTTCTTCTTCCTCCTTTTGCTCTTCCACCCTCTCTTTTTTCACCTCTGTCTTTTCTTTTTCTTCTTACTCCTCTCCCCCTTCATTCTCTGTTTTTTTTCTTTTATTTTTGTTCTTTACATGTATGCCCATGTTTTTCACACACACATATGTGTGTGTTGGGGGGGTGGGGTCGCTTGTTAAGAAAAATAATAGTTACATATATGTTATATATTATATATGTAAATACTGTACCTAGTTGTAACTATTATTTTCTTAACATTATATATATATATATATATATATATATATATATATATATATATATATATATATATATATATATATATATATATATAAAGAGAGAGAGAGTGTGTGTGTCACTAGAATATGAGAACTTAAAATATTAGAACCGATGCTATAAAAAATGCGCCTCGAGGTGCAAAAGGCATGCCTCGCCTTGAGGTGCGGCTCTATGTGCCTAAAGGCACAATTTTTTTTTTTACAACAAGATTTCTAAGGCATAATCAACAATATTTTTGTAGGTTAATCTCAAATGTATTTTCCAGTTATTTCAATTATGTAATCAATTTCGTAGTATATTACTATATTTTAACTTTTGTTGGTTAATCTCATATAATTTTCAGTTATTTCAGTTATGTAATTAGTTTCTTAATATATTTTAACTTTTTTTGGTTAATCTCATATATTTTCAGTTATGTAATCAGTTTTTTAGTTACTTTTATATGTTAATCTCATATGTTTTAGAATAATCTCATATATTTTAACTTTTGTAGGTTAATCTCATATATTTTCCAGTTATTTCAGTTTCTTAGTATATTTTATCTTTTGTTGGTTAATCACATATATTTTCTAGTTATGTAATCAGTTTTAGTTACTTTTATATGTTAATCTCATATTTTTTAGAATAATCTCATATATTTTAACTTTTGTAGGTTAATCTCATATATTTTAACTTTTGTAGGTTAATCTCATATATTTTAACTTTTGTAGGTTAATCTCATATATTTTCCCAGTTATTTCAGTTATGTAATCAATTTCTTAGTCTATTTTCACTTTTGTTGGTTAATCTCATATATATTTTCAGTTATGTAATTAGTTTTTTAGTTACTTTTATATGTTAATCTCATATATTTTAACTTTTGTTGGTTAATCTCATATATTTTCCAGTTATGTAATCAGTTTCTTATTTTATTTTATCTTTTGTTGGTTAATCTCATATATTTTTCAGTTATGTAATCATTTTTTAGTTACTTTTATATGTTAATCTCATATTTTTTAGAATAATCTCATATATTTTAACTTTTGTAGGTTATTTTCCAGTTATTTCAGTTATGTAATCAGTTTCTTAGTATATTTTAACTTTTTTTGGTTAATCTCATATATTTTTCAGTTATGTAATCAGTTTTTAGTTACTTTTATATGTTAATCTCATATTTTTTAGTACTTATTTGAGATTTTCCATTTCTTATTGGTTGTTATTTCATCAATAAAGCATTTCTTTATTTATTTGTATTTTTAGATATTTTTTTATAATTTTTTTAAAGTTTTCAAAAAAAATTCAAAGAAAAAAATAGAGGCTTACGCTTTACGCCTCACCTTGGTTTTTGGTGGAGCACCTCACTACGCCTCAACCCTTTTCACAACACTGATTAGAACTAATGTGTGAACCACAATTTTTATGAATTTGTAATTCTTTTCTTTTGAATCTAACCGTACGGATGTGATCTACATGCTTGGTTTCATAAGAACACACTCTCAAATCATCCTATTTTGATGCATAAATGAGATTTTTTAAGGCTTTAAAATCAACAAGTCATATTCTTCATAAATATTCAAGCATTCCAAAATCATATGGTTGATCCTATTCAATTCATCCACATGGTTGGATTTGCAAAAAAAGTGTTGGAAATGCCCATATTTCCAGTTCTCATTTATATATAATTAAAATATGTTTACCAACTAAATATGTTAAATAGTATGAACCAAGGTTTTCATAGGTTTTTTCAAAAATTTCACGGTACGGATGTGATCTAGATGCTTGGTTTTAAAGAACAGACTCTTGGATCATCCAATTAAGATGTATAAAAAATAATCTTTTAAGGGTTGAAAATCAATGGCTTAGAATTTTCATAAATATTCAAGTATAAAAAATCACATTTTTTGATCTGATTACGATGACCCAACAGTTGATTCTTAGCAAATAGACCACGCCGAATGCATCTTCGGGGTTAGATTTGCAAAAAAAAAAACTATAAAAATCTTGATTCATACCACATATATATATATATCATAATTACAATCATATCTTTGTTACTAAATCTAACTATTTATTGTAATGTTATACTTTTCTTGATATTTTAATTTCTTGGTCCTGCCTAGCTGACAAGTCCAACCCATGCCCCCAAGTAGTCTTTTTCGGGGTCATCCACCTAGATGCGGACTGGCGCTTTTGACAACTAAGTGTTGGACCTTCTACGCATATGACAATCCTTTTTGTAGGTAGTATCAATCCTAAGGAGTCTTCCAACATCAATATTCCTCAGAGCTCAATTATGCAATTTTCTGATGTGTCTTTGCTATCTAGACTGCTTTGATCAGGTAATTTCCAATTGAATGCTCATAACATACAAACCTTGTAAATTTGGCAGTCCTAATGCAATTCTACTTCTGTTTCATAGTAGATGATCTGGTTTGCTCTGGCAGTCTGAGGAAAGTAAAAGCGGTGTCCAGCCATTTAAGCCTCAAAAGAGAGATGTTCGTTCCTGACACTGTTTTCACTTCAATTATTTTATCAAGAACATCACACTAATTTTTTGGTAAAACATATTTATAGCTGCTAAGTGGGCAATTCGTTTTGGCTATGGAGCCTGCTTAATTGTTATTGTTTTGACATTTCTGATAGCGTTTTGCTGTTCTATATGATTTACGTGAGTTGACAAGAAACTGTAGATAGAGTGATTGATGAATGCAAACTGTTTGTTACCATGGGCGACGATAGCAATGATTCTAGATCTTTGGATGACTGTGATGGTGGTGTGATGATGGTGATGCCCATGAAGTGATGGTCGTGGGCGGGCACTCAAAATCTTAAATGTCTACTATGCCATGTTTTCGTATGACAAAGTGGTGTCACTCTCCCCACTTTAACCAGAAATGACATGTGCAGATAACACGAAAGGGACGTATCAACTTCACCCATTTCATCTCAGAACAACAAACAACAGGGCGGGTGATGAAATGGAGTAAGTTCATTGCTCTCTCTCTCTCTCTCTCTCTCTCTCGTTAAACAAACAAGACAGTGAGGCACAGAAAGAAGGCTTGGCTATTATTCTTTTCTGTTTCTTTTCCTTTTTCCTTTTTTTTCTGATTCCTATCAAGACAATATCACGTGTCTTCGCTTTTCTGCAGAGAGTTTTGGGCCAATGGTTTTTAAATCTCTGCTCAATCATTCATGCATAATATTATACAGTGATACAATAGAGATTATGATCAAATGGGTCCTGCATGTTGGGCTCCATGCTACCATCCATCTACCAACTTGGTGCTACATCTGATGATATCCAGTTCCATTAGCCAATATCTAGTTTTTAGTTAACTCTCGGTTTATCTTTAAAAATTTGTTCTGTGATTCTTGGTAAGGCCTATTTTTTTAGAGGGTTATGTTGTGCAGTGTAGACCAATATGAGTGCGTTTCAATTAGGCACTGTATGGGGTTGCAGAATCTATATCCTTACCAACGGGGCTCTGCTTGTTTGGTAGGAGCTGTTAGTGCACATCACCTTGTGTTGGGACGTTGCAAGTTCAAAACCCAATGGTATGTTGTGTAACTGGTGGGGGTCTGCCTAACCCCAGTTTGCCTATAAAAAAAAAAGAATCTAATCCTTTTTCCTGTATCACGACAGTTTGCTTTGTAAGGAATCATGATATGTTAATGTATATGGATTGATACACGTGCAAATGTTAGCCCTATTTGTGCCCAACAAAGAGTAGTGGAAAGGGTTGGACAAAAGGTGTTGGAAACTTATCCTCTAATTTTAAGCAGTGGTTCTCAGTCTCCGGTTAAAGAGAGAGAGAGAGAGAGAGAGAGAGAGAGAGAGAGAGAGAGAGAGAGAGAGAGAGAGAGAGAGAGAGACTGCTTTTTCTTTAGAACAGAACCTTCCGTTGAAAGTGATGATAGCGGTGATGGAGATCGTGGTCAATACCATGGGCTGTTAATCATGGTGATAACAATGATCTTTTATATTTTAACTAAGGGGATGTCACATAGTGTTACCATCAACTACATGCACAAGGGAAAGCTTTCTTGGTGTGCAAGGGGGAGGGAGTATTCATGCAATCATGGTGATAACAATGATCTTTTATATTTTAACTAAGGGGATGTCACATAGTGTTACCATCAACTACATGCACAAGGGAAAGCTTTCTTGGTGTGCAAGGGGGAGGGAGTATTCATGCAATCTCAGAGAGGATGCCAGAACAGGGGCACAGTAATACGTGAACCTCTTGATGACCCAAAAAAACGGCGGTTTCTGCTCGACATAAAGAAAATGTCTTTTAAGAATGCAAATTGAATGGTATTACACCATGCAACAATTTTAGCATACAAATGACTAATTTGAATGGTTATGATTGATGATGCTTAGTGGAGTATTTCTGCAGGTATGCTAGTACTTTTTTTATGCTAGTATATTTGGATATCTGGCATTGTTAATATACCATAATATCAGCATTATTTGGCCCTACCACCAATAGCAACATGGGTCGAGGATAATTTAGTGAAATGCCTCCACACAGGGTGAGATCATTACACCAAGTGTACCTTTTTCTTGTATTATGAATAATCTGTGGTGGCTCAAGATGATGTGGGTGGGATCCTCTCTGGCTGTCTGATCTATTTTGTGAAAGATCCACTCATTTTGAGCACTGTAATCTTAAAAGTTATGTAAATATGCACATACTAGGAAGAGAAAAAACAAGTTTTTTTTTTCAAATATTTCGGCTTATGGAGAACCTGGCTTAAGGTATAATAAAATATATTCAGCATTCGTATTTGGACAAAAATACACCAAGACATGTAGGTAAATATAATAGATACTTCCTGTTGCTAAGGAAATTAGAAGGATCATTACAGAGGTTTTAGCAGGTATCTCTTGTATTAATTGCCGGATGTCTGCCATCTTTTTTATGACTAAGGGAAACCCTCGCCGAGAACCGGGTCACTTAATGGGCTCGCTTACCTGATATAATGTCATGAGTCTTCTAATAAGTGCGTGAAATAAGTACCATATCAGCATTCAAAAGCAGAGAGAGAGAGAGAGAGAGAGAGAGAGAGAGAGAGAGAGAGAGAGAGAGAGAGAGAGAGAGAGAGAGTTACTACTGTGATGAAATTGTACTCCAAGTTCCAGCTGTCACATGGATCCTCCAATTTACTCCGTGTCGTGTCCCCTCGTATACCTCTTCTCAATGATAAACTGCTAAAGAATACAGTGTCCCGTGTCCTTTCAATTTGGTCAAGCCTTAACTCCTGAAAAATAAATGAATTATTCCAGTCCTGTTACATTATATAAAGGTATATATCTCTTCTCAACAAGCCATTGTAAAGCGATATCATGTGCTAATACTTGAAACCGCCAGACTGAGGCCACATTGTCATGTACCAAATACTGTGGTAAACCATTAATATTTTAGTCATCAATGTAATGCATTACATGGTAACCGGGGTTACTACAATTAATTATGAGATGATAATGTGAGAGAGGGACTCAACACAAAGGAATCTGTATCTGTTACATTGATGTGATGTCCACAAGCTTATAGCCGTTTATGGCAACCAAACATCAGTGCTCTATTTTTCAATGAGCCACCAATGTTGTCTCCATGCTATCACCCATTCACCATCCACCAAGGAAAAAAAAAGAAAGAAAAAAAAAAGAACTTCCCAATTTCCTTGTCTTCTTGGATCGGACAAAAAACCATACAATCCAACTTTCCATAATAACGGGGCCCAATAAGATTTGGAGGAAAATTAGTGATATAGCTGCTGTGGCACTATTGAAAATAACTAAACCATGGGTAGATAGCATTGTCATTTTCTTTAGTTGTTGATCTCAAAGGACATGCATACACGTTCAAACATTGGGTATATGTGAATCTTTCTTACTTCGAACAAGCCATATATATGCTGCCCCAAAGGGGTTTGGCTTAATGAAACCGGACCTAGGCAGCTAGGCATGTGGTCTAGATTCAAATCCCATGGGCATCACCCCTTGTAAACTGACCAATCGGATGTTGCCTAAATGAATTCAGATTAAGATTTGGATTAAGTTGGTAAAAATCTCATACCAAATTGGTTTTTTTACATTAATCGAATTCCGGTATCCATCAAATCTGCATATCTGTCAGATTAGTAGCAAAAAAAACCTATAGGCTATCCACATTTGATTATAATCTGTTATGTGTTAAGTTCAACTAAACAAAGTCAGATTCGGTCGAATCCGATCCATTGACATCCTTATATGTTGATGTAGGGAACTGCCATCCTCATCCTCATCATCATCTAACATATCTGTCATGATCATTGTTGCTAGCATTGGCATGAGGTTTCCTAAGCAAGAAAAAGGAAAAAAAAAAAAGAATGGCTGCAAATTATTTGAGATGGGGGCGGGAGAGAAAGCAATAGGGAAACATAATGTGGTGGGACGAGGTGGATGGCCCCTGAAATGGGGCATCATGTCCTTCATTTGAGAGACCTATTTGTAGTAAATACATTATGTAAGTAACCAGACAATAAATGTATCTCTTCATGAGTAGTATGGAGGGATGAGGAAAAAAAGAAAAGGTGGGATATCTCCAATAGTCACTTGTGTTGCTGGTATTGTCGTTTATCTACAAAACTACTCTCTCTCTCTCTCTCTCTTTATATATATATATATATATAGGTGCTTGCTATACGAGGTTGATAGGTTTTTCTTTGTTTTATTTTTAAATTTTGACTGTACAGATGTGATCTACGTATTTGATTTTCATGGGGATAAGCTCTTGAAGTGTTCGATTCCAACAGATGGGTGGGTTTTTATAAGGTTCAAAAATTCAACAGTTCAAAATCTTTGTAAATTTTGGAGCCTCCAAATATCATCTTTTTCATCGAAAACACATGATCCAGGTTCAATCTATAAATCACAAGCACATATTCTCTCATGAATCGAAAACACATGATCCAGGTGGATTCCTCATAAATCGACCATGAAAAAACACCTGAAGAGCAGAAAAACCTATCTAGCACATATCACAAGCACCTAATGTTCAATCCCCCTATTTTCTCTCTCTCTCTCTCTTCCTTCCGTCTGAACAACATTCACTCATCGGTGGTTTCTTCTAATCCAGTGGATCCTGGTTGAGCTTGGCTTTGTTGTTTGTTGCTAGCTGTCTCTAGTTTCTTTTTCTTTAGCTTTTGTTTTTCTATATTTTAGTTTTGTTTTCTATTTTGTTCGGTTTATGGGTTCAACATTTTGTTGATCTTCTTTCGTTTCTCTCTCTCTCTCTCTCTCTCTCGCTCTCTCTCTCTCTCTCTCTCTATATATATATATATATATATATATATATAAAGGGTTTCTCTGGTATTCCAAAATAAATGCCTACGAAGGCATTAATTTTTCTTGGCTCATAAAATACATTTTTTATCAAAAAAAAATATGATTCAATAATCAATTCTCACTAAATCGAGCATGCTAAACACATCTAACAGTTCATATCTATCATAAAACACTTCATGCCGAGGTGGTATCCGATGTGGTAAGGGGAGTCCTGTGTCAAGCTGAAGGCCTAGGATCGATTCCCTGTGCCACATGGGGCAGCTGTTATTTTGGTAAGACCCCCTAACCCCAGCTTACCTTTACAATAAATAAATAAATAAAACACTTCAAACTACGTGAAAAAACTAGAAAAGTGGGCCTCATATATATATATATATATATTCAACAGATAAGCGCACAATTGGCTCTTTATTTTCTTTAATTTTGTTTCTTTCCTGTACAAGTAAAAAAAATCAAAACCTTTTGTGTAATAGAAATTGGTATCCGCCAACGGGGCTCAGCTTGTCTGGTAGGAGCAGCTAGTGCAGGTCACCTTGTGTTGGGAAATTGCCTGTTCAAAACCCAATGGTACAGTTGTATAACTGGTAGGGGTCTGCCTAACCCCAGCTTGCCTTTAAAAAAAAATTTGCTCGGTTTATGGATACCGATTATAAATATGATGCTATGAGAAATAAGTATGGGATTATTTTTTCCGTAAAAATAAAAGGTATTATTTCTACATTAATCTGCGATCCAAACTTATGTATCAGTACTATCACTCGTTTTCATCACCAACAAAACCATATTGGCTTACTTTTATCTATTGTTTATTTCTCTGATAAAGACCCTTTACGTATATATTTCTCAAATCCATAATGGCTTTTAGCTTTATTTACACGCAGGCCCTTTGTAGCAGTTGTGAGTAGGGGTGTCAACGTGTCGGGTTTGGAGAGGAGTTTAATCGGGTCCATTATAAGAAAAACTATACCCAGACCCGATAAGAACTACATGAACCAGACCTAGTAAAACCATATTTTTTATCATTTTTACATTAAAAAATTATGGGTATTAATCAGAACTCGGGTCGGGTATAAAATTTCACAAACTATACCCGGGTCCATGTATTAATCGGACCTTCGGGTCTTATTATTTATCACCATACCCTATAGTGTTTGCTTTGGGTTTGGTCCAGGTAAACCAGGCCGGTTGACACCTCTAGTTGTGAGTGTCTAAAAAAATAAATCTATGTAAGGAAAGACATTGTGAATTCTCAAGGCTCTGTTTGGGAGCCCGTGTTAGAGGGATTTACAAGTAGAGAGATGTACAAATATTGGATTCCAACGGAAGCGGTTTTAAGTGAGTTGTGGATACCTCTATTGTTTGGAAGCACTAGTAAAGGATCCAGACTTTCAATTCCTTCAGCTTCCTTGATTGTTTGGAGACCAACTTGACGTAACATGGAATTTTGATAGCAAAGAATATGGATATAGTGGGATGAGAGCTATTGATCAAAAATTTTGATTCAGTTTATGGCATGTGAATCTCACAATATAATCATGAAAAAATAAAAGTACCAGCAATGTTTGTGATTATGGTCTGAACTAGTAACCTGACTTATCCTGGGTTAAGCTGGTGCTGGCCAATAGCTATTATCCACCATCCTGTAGGAGATGCAATCTAGCAGGATCCAAGCATGGAAGCTCGAGCAATTAAAGCTATCGACTAAATATGCTTAATATTTAAGTCATAGATCAAGGATGAGGGTCAATAGTGGCGACTCTTTTCCATCGATAAAAATGTCGCCCCTACTGATCAAGTAATAATGGCGAAATCTGTTATTATAGGTTTTACTCTATAACAGTGAGACCTGCTGTGTCCGTTAGATATGTCTGTTAAACGCTTTAACAGCCAAAAAATCTCACTTATTGATCAATAACGGTGAGATCTGGATCTCGACGTGATAGGTTTACTTTAATGGTGAGAGTTATATCGCCGTTATAGAGTCCCAACCGGCCCTTTTTATATACCTAGCCATTATCTCTCTCTGCGATCTCTCTTTCAGTCTTAAGTTATGCAAAAAGCCTGAATGTGAGTGCCAAGACACAAAGTTGGATCAATCAACTTTGGTCGTGAAATAAGCTCAACTGTTTCAGCCAATTTTCTAAATGGGTGTGAATCTTTGAAGGCGATCCTACAAGTTGGTAGGGGATCACTTTTGCATCCTGTTCCAACGCAGGATTTTAATGTACTATGCATTACAATAGAGTGAATCTTGAGATTTGACAACACCCGCTAAGGCAATCTTATCTAATCCAATATATATGGGTGTAGGACCGAACCGTTTCCAAGTGGGTCAAACAGATTTTTACTGTGTAAAAGATTGTTTAAAAAGAACACATTGACTAGCTTTGGTTCTATGAACTGGACGATAGGGATTTTGATTTTAAAATCATGGTGGAGTCCGGAATCCTTCTAAAACAAGGAGTTACAAATATCTCCTCATTGTGGAGGATTTCAAAGAGAGTAAAAAGAGGGATTTGGGAGCCCCTGATTATGTACCTAAAATCACGGTTACCACCAATTCCATCTCCCAAACACTTCTCAGAGAAGTTGGGTTTCATCAAACTACTGTAACTGCCTCCAACACCCTCAGATTTCCTCTGCTACGATCCTCCCAAACGCAGGTACATATACCACCACGAAAATTGGTTTCCAAGTTGATCATTCTTCTTGGCAGGTTGTGACTAAGAAAGCCATGGTGGAAAACTCATGGGGTCTTTTACTTACCACTACTGACAACAAAATATAAATAACATAGTTTAAACTTTAAGTACTTATGTATCTGTAAAAATTACTCCAATATTTATCTGATTTAAGAGTTAAAAAATTAAAATCACTAGCCCATAAGGGATTTGCTCATCCCGTAGGGGTAACTCATGAATGTCACCGAGCTGAAGGGACATCACAAGTTCAAAACCCACAGGTGCATGTCCCTTGCGGCAAGGCAGAAGCTAGGTGTACTCTCTGTTGGTCCAGGGAGACTTAGGGTTTTTACATTAATGACCAGGCCTGAGAAAAAAAGTTGCTGACCCCTTTGTCCTAGGTTCGACTCCTACTGGGTGTGCGAGTTTCTTTAACTGGTGGACTCCGTAACTGCTCGGGTGTTGGTTATATTGGATCCTAGTATGGATCTAGTGTGACCAAATGGGTCTCACATGGAATCCAATGATCCACTTAGTGGGTCATTGAGATATACACCACCAGGATCATGGTGGGACCCAGTCTACATTGGATTCTCAACATATTTGAGAATCCAATGAGACAGCTAGGTTGGATAACGGCTACCCAGGGAAGGTTAAAATCTCCAACCCCTGTCTCTGCAGTACAATCTGAAGAGGATCAATGATCCCCCCTGATGTAGGCCATAAATCACTACCCTAAATCCTCCTCCTCGAGTCCTTCAGTGCACACCCCGATTCTAATAAACCTATAGTGGTATCAGAGCAAGGTTACTGTGTGCGCTGTGGTTACCCGAGGAGGACTCCCCTTGCCGAAAAACTAGAAACAGTCAGGAGGCGGTGCAACCTGAAGTTATCGGCTGCAGAAGAGGGGAAGCCCTGCATCAGAGTCAGAGTTACTCTGGAGTCAGGGTCTCCACCAGGTGGTCGCTGCTGTCAACAACAGAGGAGGAGACCCTTGAACTCAGAGTCAATCCAGACTCTCCTATCAGGCATCAATGCCTGCGTCGGGTGGTCATGCCAGTGTATATATAAAAAAAAGGGTTCGAAAGAAAACCTTCCTTTATCTATTCTCTGGTGGAGCAGTTGGTAAACTACCATAGCCTTGTGGTGATGACGAAGGGTCTGCCACAACCTAGGGATCATGCTCTCCAGCATCAAAGAATCCCGCGTGGAGATCGACGTCGAGGAGGAGGTATCGGGTCCCCCACACTACCGACGGATCGTCAGCCCATTCTTCTAATCCTTATACGAGAGAAGCTTTCGCTGAACGATAGCGACTCAGAGGAGATGGTCATCTACAGCGTGCTAAAGGAGTGGTTTCCGGCCATGGGGGCTCAGCTGTCCGCCTGTTCAGCTGCACCGGGTCAGGCAAACAGTGAGAGAAAAGCAGGACTTCTCAGAAGAGGCCAGCTTTGCGCGAACTGCCTGACGATCGGATCGTCTTCGATGCACTCTGTGATCTCCTCCGAAAGGAAGCCCTAGATCAACCACTAGGTGGAGCGCCTCTCTGACCTGGAGACACTGCAGGTGCTTGACCTGCAACAACGACATCTTTGGTGAGCTCCAGCGCCTCACTTCGATTCCGGCAAGCTCTGACGAGGCCGATTGGGATGCTGCTGCTTCCTCGCAGGAGCTGGAGGTAGGAGAGCCCACGAGCCAGGCGAGGTCGATGTCGCCGGAGACGGATCCATTGGCATTTGATATATATGGATCCATTGGCATTTGATATATATGGATTTGGATTATAGTCAAATCCTGTAAGATCCATGGTTTTAGTTAAACTTGTATGGAGATCCATTTTAATATGGATCTCCATACAAGTTTAACTAAAACCATGGATCTTACAGGATTTGACCAAATGGGTCTCACATAGAATCCAATGACCCACTTAGTGGACCATTAAGATATACACCACCAGAATCATGGTGGAGCCCAGTCTACATTGGATTTCTAGCATGTTTAGGAATCCAATGAGGCGGGTAGGCTGGATAATGGCTACCCAGGGGAGGTTAAAATCTCCAGCCCCTTATCTCTACAGTACCTGAAGACGATCAAGGACCCCCCTTGATGCAGGCCATAAATCACTTCCCTAAATCCTCCTCATCGAGTCCTTCAGTGCACACCCCGATCCTAATAAACCTACAGGTTACCCTGGAGATCACCGGCCGACTCCGGCCGATAACTTCGTCATAAAAATAAAAATAAAAGTTTCCAAGTTTAGTTAAATGGGTTCAGCATTATTTTGAGAAAATGGGGATGGAGGTTACGTGGGGAGGACATGTGATGCATGTGTGACCAAGCAGACAAGGACTACGTGGTGGACCATCCAGTCCTACAATAAAAATAAGTGCTTGGAAGGGGTGCATAGTCTAGTGACTAATGAGGAGCACATGCAATAGTTGGCCAATTACTCAATCATGCAATGGGGAAACAAAAGCAGAAGCAACCCTCTGCTACACCTATCTCTCTGAATGGGTGGTGGAAGACAACAATGTCGGACAAATTTGGAGGGGATCGATGTAACTGGAGAAGATGGGCGGTGCTAAATATCTACATGTAAAAATAATAAGAATGGAAACATAATAGACCAGCCATGCAACATCTACATGTGACATTTTCACCTCCCAAAGATCCTTCCATATACTTCCCTTAGTATATGACTAGGTAAGGTACAACCACCCAAATTATTATTCCTTATAGCCCACATATAATTACCAAAGCAAGACAACATGATACTCATCATATTAACAATTTAGATTGGGATGTAAATGGTTTGGATTTGGATCAAATGTGGCCATTAATACCAGATTCGAAATTGGATGGTGAAAAGCTCATACCATATCCGGTTTTTACATGTAATTGGATTTGGATATCTATCAAATGTGGATATTTTGTCAGATTTGTAGCAAAAAATCAAAACCATATCTGCATCCGATTTTAATCGGATATCATTTTGCTTACCAAATTGTACTAAACAGAGTTAGATTTGGTCGGATATCGGGTCCATTGACATCCCTAATTTTAGATAAGAGATTAAATGGGGAGCAAAGGATACAAGGAAGGTTATGATATATAAGCTTATCGATGTAACATTTTAGAGAAGAGATTAAATGGGGAGCAAAGGATACAAGGAAGGTTATGATACAGGAGCAGAAAAGGACAGCTTCCCACAGTGAATTGCGTTCTAAATTAAGTTGGTGTATCTTGTTACTACGTTTTACCTTATTATTTATCGCTTATCACTTCCCGATAAGCATTTGATTCTTTTGCTTCGTTTACTGTGCATAGACTTTCCCATTAACAATTGTTTATAAAGAGTTCATGAGAAAGCAAGGAGTGTGGTGTGGTGCTTTCTGATCACTTCTCCCACTGTGGTACTTGGTGTATATATAGGTGGCCAAGGCAGTGTTTTGATTTATATTCCAAAGGCTATAGAAGAGCCATGGCTGCTTTTTGGGTCATTGTCCTTTTATTGGTGGCTTGTTTGGTGATGAGAGCTCTAGTGGAGACCATCTCTGTCTACTGGTTGACTCCAAGACGCATCAGGCAATTCATGGGAAAGCAAGGAGTCAGTGGTCCTCAGCCACGGTTTTTAGTTGGAAACCTTTTCCACATAGCCTCTCTGCTCCAACAAACAACCTCTTCTGACACGAGCTTTGTCAACCATGACATCGTTGGCAGGCTCTTGCCACATTACGTTCAATGGTCTAAACAATATGGTAACCACAATTGATAACAGACAGCAGAAGAGAATTGCCTATCTAGATATATAAATATGGATTCGGTTCTGCTTTTCTTTTTCAGAAACCAACATGGTCGATCTTGAATTTGTTTTTGCATGCAGGAAAAAGGTTCATATATTGGTGGGGTGTTGAGCCCAGGATGTGTCTATCAGAAACAGAGCTGATCAAGGAGCTTCTATCTGCGAAAAACAGCCAGATATATGGGAGATCATGGCTACAACGGCAAGGATCAAGGCACTTAATTGGTAAAGGTTTGCTGATGGCTAATGGTGAAGATTGGTTCCATCAACGCCACATAGCAGCCCCAGCATTTCAAGCAGACAAGCTCAAGGTAAGAAAAGCAAAACAGAGTAAAAATTTACATAAAAGGAAGGACACCCACAAGTTTTTTTTGTTGGGTTTTTGGTTTCGTAGGCCTGAGTTTGTTGGATTTTGGCTTTTGTGGGCAGCGGCATATACGGTATATGATAGAGTGCACTAAGCGCACACTGCTGAGCCTGCGTTCAACAGTAGAGTTAGGCCAAACTGAAGTTGACATCAATCAGTACCTGAACAGACTTGCAGCAGACATCATAGCTAGGACAGAATTTGAAAGCAGTTATGAGAAGGGAAAGAAGATCTTTGATCTCGTTACATCTTTGCAGCTTCACTCTTCTAAAGCTACCCAGCATTTGTGGTTTCCTGGTAGCAGGTATGTCGGCTTTTTTGTCCCTCAACATCTTTGATAATATACCAACCTTTTTGTTTCAAAATTTTAAATAAAAGTCTTCAGTGGAAAAGGAAATGAATCCAGCTTTATACTTTGTCTTTTGTAGGTTTTTTCCTAGCAGATACAACAGAGAGATCAAAAGGCTCAAGGCGGAAGTAGAGAAGCTATTGTTGGAGATCATTCAGAACAGACGTGATGGAGTTGAAATAGGGAGAAGGGATTCGTACGGCAGTGATCTGCTTGGGCTGTTGTTGGCACAGGTGGAGAATAAGAAATCCAGCTTCAACTTCACCACACAGCATCTCATGGATGAATGCAAGACCTTCTTTTTCGCAGGACATGAGACCACTGCACTGCTTCTCACTTGGACAATCATGCTGCTTGCTTGCAACCCTTCATGGCAAGAGAAGGCTAGAGAGGAAGTACTGCAAGTATGCCAAGGGTCACCCCCTTCTGCAGATCATCTCTCAAAGCTCTCCTTGGTGAGATTTCTAAAAGACCCAAATGTCCTTTTTCTATTTTGTTTTTTTCCTACCAACATTCTGTCAAACAAAAACATACTTGCTACATCCAAAGTCATTTCATGCTGAGGGAGCTGCATACTAACCCTAAACCATTAACCCCAAGATCAATACAGAGATTTATCTTTAGCTTTTAGTAAGTGATTGACACATTGTTATCAATCTCTTTCTGATCTGTTCATGTGATAGGTTAGTTGGATTCCCCCTTCGGGGGGCTAAGGGAGACTGTTCAATTCATTCTTGGCTGGAAGCTTGTTTTCTTAACGAGAGTTTTATTTTTAGACAAAGTTTGTATATTTGCAACCAAGTTGGCTTAGTAGGGTGGGGGGCTTGGCTGCTAGACAGGCAGTCAAGATTCCATTCTCATGAGCGTCGCCCCTCTGCCCAAGCGAATGCATAGCATAAGCCCCGGGGGCAGGCGTAATAGCCTCAGAGTTTTACGCTGCCGGCACGATGACCGTAAGTATGGCAGGCTGAACCAGTGACCAGGTCTTCATGCCGGGTGCCGTTTCTTTGGATTATAAATTCAAAAAGAATTTGACAGGATGTCACAAGTTTAAAACCTAGGGAACGTCCCTTGCTACAAGGTCGAAGTTGGGTATACTCTTCAGTAGGCAGGGGAAACCTAAAGAGTTTTAACAACAGGAAGTCTGCTAACGTGCAAAAGGAGCGCTTTCTCTTGGCCTAACCGAAAAAGAAAAAGAAAATATTAGTTTGCAAACCCCAAATATTTTAAAGGCTAATCAGGTGATAAGCCTTATCACTGTTTGATGGTGATATGACGTAGGTTACCACCGTTCATGTTCATTGCAGCAATGAGGGGTGATATCACTAGGTTCCATGGGCCCCACTGATTTCTACAATGACGGTGGTGATGACAGTAATGGATTGTAACGAAGCTTTATCACTAGTACATGGTGATCAGGCGTATCATCTAATCCTCTCCAATGATTTCAACACTGAATTTTGAAATTTTTTGCAAGCGGGTGGGGGATAACCCTATAGCATTCGAACCGGAGACCCCTTAGTTATGATAGTGCCACCTATGATCCAGCTATATCATTGGACCCCCTAAATTTTAAATTGTTGTTGAAAACCTAACTTAAAATGTATGAGAGAGAGAGAGCTTTTGTTTTGTTTATTTAGTTATTTATTTATACAAATAATTTATTAGTTCTCTATCTGCAGAGATGGAACTGCATATGGCCAAATTGCTTTTCAGTAGTTGGGGCGTGTGACATTATTCTTTTGATGTGCAGTTGGGCATGATACTGAACGAGTCATTGAGACTGTACCCTCCTGCTGCACTTTTGCCCAGACAAGCATTTGAGGACACAAAGCTGGGTGACCTTAACATCCCAAAGGGCCTGTCAATATGGATCCCTGTGCTGGCCATTCACCACAGTGAGGAACTGTGGGGGAAGGATGTCAATGAGTTCAATCCAGAAAGGTTTGCTGGAAAATCATTTGCACCTGGAAGGCACTTCATGCCCTTTGCAGCAGGCCCTAGAAATTGCATAGGCCAGGCCTTTGCCCTAATGGAAGCCAAGATAGTCTTAGCCATGTTCCTCTCAAGCTTCAGCTTCACACTCTCAGAAAATTACAGGCATGCACCTGTTTATGTGCTCACTTTGAAGCCTAAGCATGGAGTGCACATTTACTTGAAACCGCTTTAAGGCTTGAGCCTTTTTTTTTTTAAACCAGTTTTGGGTTTTTCTGGGTGCAAGTGGCTGCATGTATAGAAGAGAGCAATATATAGAGCTAGCCTCTTTATGATTCTTCTTCTTTATTTTTATATTTGTACTTTTTAGAGTTTTTTTTTCCTTCACAGGTTAGCCTATGCATTCATGAGTGGGCTTCTAGCTAGGCACCAGAAATGAGATGTTATAATGAATGAGAAATTGGTGTTGATCATGAAAATGAAAAATGAAAAATAAACTCAGTTGGTGTTCTTACTTTACAGAGGAATGACCCTCTCTCTCTCTCTCTGGGAGACTGATGCAGGGTTATAGCGGGGTATGAAGAACAGAGTTATGATCTACATATTATATGCTAAACATGGTCACAAATACGGGTCTCGGCGAGGCAATTAAATCTCGGGTTATTCCATGTTTTTCGATATATTTTGAGAAAATTTCAGAATTTAAAAGTTAGAAAAAATAAGAAAAATATATATGTTAAGCCAAGAACCCCTAATACGATGGAAAGAATATGATAGGCGACCTAAATATTCAAAAAATTGTTTTTTTTCAAGTACTGCATTAGACAAGATATTCTAGAAACTAGCAAATCAAGAATATTTCCTAAATGGTGGCAGTCATGATATTATTACGATAATATCGTGATATTATCACGATATCTAATATTTTTAAAATATCATGATATTTTAGCTTTTAGATAGTCTTTTTATTTTAAAGCTTTAATATCACGATATTTTTTAAATATCACCTATGCATGCCATTATTATGATGCTAAATCAGGCTAAACATAAGAATAAATAAAACACAAATTGCAAAAAATAAGAAAATTCTCTTAATAATCAATCGCTTACCTTGAACTCAGTCTCTACTATAGAAAAAAGTAAACTCTAGTAATTCTGATATTGCTCCAAGATGGATCCAATGCCTAGCTAAAACTCAAAACCGAAACATATATAAAATATTCAAATAGCTAAAATCGATCCAAACATATCCTAAAGGTTTAAAACACAACACCTCATTTTTTTTTTAGATTCACATGGAGCTACCACCCCAGGATCAGAGACCTAGCCGCGCTGGCTCTTTCTGTGGTGCTTGCGGTCTCTGTCCTGAAAGCATAAAACTCTGTCGGCTTATCCTTTCCCCCCCATGAAATCTCCATGCTTTGGCTTGCGCAAGGGATGATGCCCATGAGATTTGAAGACAATCGGCCTAGGCCCCATCCCACTATGCCAAACCCCTTTGGGGGCACAACACATCTCGCTTCCAATCCCATTCTTGGTGTTTATCTGTTCAATTTTGATTGTGATGCAAAGCAGACAAATCTTGGCTGATTACAAGGGATCCAAATCACATGCTATGTAATGAAAATGATGGGTGGAAGAAAGGATAAGACAGGATATCCCAAACAAAAAAAAAAAAAAGGATCATCTTTCGCTCTCTACTCTCTCATCCTTTCTCCTTCCTGTTACATTAATTGTTTAGTTAACAAAAACAACAACGTCTCAAATCAACAATACAAATGGCACCCACAAGCAGGGGATGCGATATTTTAATAATTTCAAAGGCATTTAAAAAATCATGCCTACCCCTCATGATTGCATACTTGACCTTTATTTTAAAAAGCAGGTCCGTTCTAGTAGATATATTTTGCATGAGTGGGTTCAAAGTCTAGCTAAAGAAAAGCTAATCACCATTCCAAGAAACGATGCACGCACGTATGGTTTGAGTGCCATTTCTTTAAATCATATAAAGTCAAGTGATTTAATCCCATTGCTTTAAAATTATCACAACTACCTACTGCCACTATCTCTTACTCTACTGGATATTCAATGACCATATACTCACAGAAATTATACTCTATCATACATTATGAACACATGAAATTGCTGCTACACAGCAGATCAGGTTGAAGGGACGCACGATGGATAGAAAACTGTCCAAGGTGCTTTGATGTCGTTCATCATAAAAATGAAGGGAAACCTTCTCCAGTTGCGAGGGTGGCAGCGGGCCTGGAGAGAAGGTGCTGACCCCTTCATCCCTGGTTCGACCTTTAGCAGGTGTACGGGTGCCTTTAGTTGGTGAGCTTTGTGTTAGGAGGAGTGTGTGGAGCCCGATATAAATTTAATCCTGAATTTCCTTTTTGGAAGGTAGTGCTATAATTTTATATTAAATTACTTGTTATATTCAACACTACCAGTAGATTCTTTCTAAAACATGTATACTTTTATTTAAAGAAGGCAATCCGGTTCTTTCTCAATCAATAAAGAAGAAGGCTCAGTGTGGTTGTAGACGTAGGTAATTTTTGTCAAACTAGGTAAAATCTTTGTTCTTCATTGTTTTGTTTTTTTCGTATTTATTTCTTCAATCTATCGGTAGTTCGAATAGTAGTTCCCTAACAGTTTGTAATTAAGGGCTTGGTGTCGGTGACCCAACACGAGACTTACCTCACAAGGGGTGGGCCCCATGAGAGTTCATTGTCATACAAAGCTTCTTGTTTGGAAAGAATCTTAGGCGTCCATTTTTCAGTCATTGATGGCATTCATGTAAGAAAATTTGTGGGGCCCATCTAGGCAGTGACTCCCTGTTTTGATGTGTTTTGGCAGCTGTTCATTTTTATGATAGATGGCATCCAGTGTACACTGGTGTCGAACTGTCCAAGGTCCCTTGGACCTGATTTGATTGACATCCACTAACATTGGTAAATTAAAAAATGAGCTGTTCTTACAAATGAGTCAAGTACACGCACACAGATCAAACATGATGAATAAACATATACATAATAAAGCTTAGCATCAAATAATAATGCTAATTGCCAACATTTAATTTGGCAATTTGAAAAATTTTAGCTAACTTTTACAGTAATTAATACATTATTATATATATATAAGAAAAATATATGGTGGTTTTGTACCATGATACCTTAGGGTAGTAGACACTTTTGTTTAGATGGATTAATTTGGCAATTTGAAAAATTTTAGCTAACTTTTACAGTAATTAATACATTATATATATATATATATATAAGAAAAATATATGGTGGTTTTGTACCATGATACCTTAGGGTAGTAGACACTTTTGTTTAGATGGATCTAGCTACCAAATGGTAGATCTAACCATGACTTATTCACTATGTTAGAAGGTTTTATCATGTCTAATACATCACATTAATGTTGAAAAATCAATGGGTCATAGTTCATAAAAATAAAGGTTTTAAAATGTTATAAAACATCATATTTAAGTCACCTTTAATACATAAAAATAGTAATATATATCATCCACAGGTTAGATTTTGCTTTTGGAGCTTTGATGTGTACCACCATAAGTCACCCCTTCCCCCACCCCCACCCACGCACACACACACACACACACACACACACACACACACATATATATATATATATATATATATATATATATATATATATATATATATATATATATATATATATATATATATATATATATATATATATATATATATACCTGAATCGATTAGACTGAACCAACTTAATTTTGACAAGCTATGGGTTTAGGTTATGTCTAAAATCCAGAGCCGTTTCAAAATTAGTCGGATCTAGATATGAAAAATATATACCTGAAACCGATTAAGACTTAACCCCGATTTTATCACCAGAACCTTTTGGTTCTATGTAATTTATACCTTGAATCCGAACCTGATATTGTACCCAAAACTTTTTCATACTCAACCCTTTTTCATACCCGACTCAAAGAGTTATATAAAACATGTAAATAAACCTGAACCCTTATTTGACTTGACACCACAACCAACCCTAACCCGAAAATAATGTACACCAATTTGGAGAAATTTAAATATAATTATGATCAGTCCAAAATCTTTCGTTTATGATAACAACTTTTCTAACTATAAAAAATAAAAAATCATAATAGAACTTACTTTGGGTTAAGATTTTTGCCGGGTTAAAGAATAATATTCAGGTTGACCCAAACCCGATCCAAGCAATTGCAGGCCGGGTTTGGGTTAAGATTTTTGCCGGGTATAGAGCTGACCTGACCCATCCTTTTTGCCTGGCACCCACCTGACTCGAGTATTATATATATTTTTATAAAAATAAATTTCTAAAATTATGTGGGTATGGGATATCATTTTCGATCGGGCCGGGCTAGCCCGAAGCATATTGATGCCCGAGCTCGACCCGACTCAGTTATAATGGGGCTCGGGTCTGACATAAACTTGGGTGGGGCTGGACCCTTTAAGCCTGACCCAGTTTATGGGTTGGGCTTGTTGGGACCTGTGCATTTTGGATGAATGCCGCGTGGTTTTGTTGACTTTTGAGCTTTTTAAAATGCAAATCGGATGGCCACGATGTCGGCATGAGCAAAAACGCTCATGTTCAGCATGACCTAATCTGCTTCAGTTTGATATTAGGTTTTAACTGCTCCTGTGTTCCACGTCAGCAAACTGAAATTTATTTTCATTTAGGCTATATATAGAAAGCCAACAAATATAGCATTTGGCACTTTGTAATATTGATAAAAAAAATTCCTTGTTGGGCCATATAAGAGTAATTTAACTTAAGGGTGTCAACGGGTCTGGTTTGGTTCGTACCCAGGTGGAACCAGACTTGGATCAACAGATTTTCGGATATGATATCGGGTTCGGACTCAGGTCTAATCCGGTTTACTTTAAGAGAAACCATACCCGGACCCGATAAGAACTACATGATCCAGACCGCGACCATACCCGGTAAAATAATACTTTTTATCATTTTTACATTAAAAAATTGTATCTTAATCGAAACTCGGGTTGGGCCCGAGTCTGTTATAAAATTTCACAAATTATACCGGGTCATTGTATTAATCGGACCTTCAGCTCCGAACCTGGGTCTTAATCGAGTCTTTTTATTTGTCACCATACCCGGACCCTATAGGGTTTTTGATCCGGGTAAATCCGACCCATTGACACCCCTAATTTAACTAGACAAGAACAAAATGGGAAAAAAGCCCCACCCCTTTTCATTTTTTGTTTTTTTGATGATGAAGAACCCTTGCTCACGTGAGAGAAACCCCAAGACGACCACCCTACCTTACGTGGCTCACCTTTGAAAGCTATAGATACACTCGTGCACCAATGGGTTTGAACTGAAGCCTTAATCTCAGCACCATCACAACCACCCCTGGTGACCGGACGGGGGACCTTTAATAATAATAATAATATTATCATTATTATTATTATTTTGTATTTTACTTTTCTCTAATACAATAAAAGATAAGATTCAGAACGATGAGATACGTAAGAAGGTAGGTGTTGCACCCATTGAAAATAAGATGAGAGAGAATCGTTTACGGTGGTTTGGACATATTCGGCGAAGGCCTAATGATGCTCCAGTTAGAAGGATGGAGAAATGGGAAAATATATTAGTTAAAAGAAGTCGGGGTAGGCCTATGAAGACATGGATGGAGGTGATAGGAAAGAATATGAATGCTTTGAACCTCACCGAGGACATGGCATTGGATAGAAATGATTGGAGGAGAAGGATTCATGTGAAAGACCCAGAATGATTTTCTTTTTTGGTTCATATCGCCGACCCCAATTGTTTTGGGATGAAGGCGTAGTTGTTGTTGTATTTTAATTTTCTCTAATGTTTAGTTGGTGATCCATCGGCATCATAATCCTTGTTTCAATAGCATCAGTTTCAGTGCAATATTATGACGTTTAGCAATGATCAGGCACTAAAAATAACAAGTCTAATTGTAAAAGCTTGAGAGCAAAAAAAATCTTCCGGAGTAATTCCTATCCCTCTATGCACCTGTCAAAATGGGTAAATCGAAAAAAATGAGACACACTCAACACTTTTATTTTTTTTATAACCAAGGAAAAGAACCATTAATACAGGAGTTTTAGTCTCTTTCTGGGTGTAATTAACCTGAAACTCAGACTTCACAGTCTGCAGTCAATCCGAGACTCAAAGATCTGAGTTTATGGAACTACAATTCTTAAATCTCAACTTTGCTAAATCTTCTTAAACACAGGTTTTAAGATTATTTCCAAATCGCGAAATAAATCCATGGAAACCTATCCTACAGTACGTACTATCATTTTCTAAGCCCGGTTTTCGGACAGCCCTTACATAGAGTCCCAAAGGACACTCTACTCACTGAGTGGAGTCGTTAGCTTTGACCTTGCAGGAAGGGATTGATGCAAACCTCAAACCGGGTTTGCAGAAGAATCTAACCAACTACGAATTTATCTACAAAGCAGGTAATATATATAAAAAAAAATAGGAAATCAATTGAAAGCAGAAAATATAAAGAAAATTTCAGAAAATTAACTGAAAGTTGAAGAAAATAAGCAAAATAAACTGAAAAATTAACAATTTTTGATTTCAACTCAACTCTCTCGTGTGGACTCTGACCCCTCTCATCCATATAGATGAGATATTACAATCTCAGATGATTCAGGTTTCCTGTCCGTATAAGCACTAGGAAAATAAATCTTAATCCTACTAAACTGTTAAAATGAGATATGGATTGATTACTTGGATCCAATATCTATTATAAACGATACAATACCAAAAAATGTCAAAAACTCCAAACTATAAATATAGATCTCAAATGATCCAATGAACTCGGTTTGGTTTGTGACGTCATCATAACTTGAGGCAAAAAAAAAAAAAACTTGATGCTTGAGTGCAAGTAAATGCCACTTCTGCATAATGATAACATAATGCATGCATTTACGTATGCAATCCTGTGGATATGGAAGATCTTTCAATCTTAGAGCATCCAAAAGCGGATCTTATTGAGGAAATTGTGAAAGTTGGAACCCACCTTGGACTCGATCGTGCATCTCCTTTTTTTGGCATTTTTTCAATGACCAAAAGTGAACCTAAGAGATTAGTTAGCGCGCAATTAGTTCATATTCTATAAGATTTGAGCACTCTAAGCTCCAAGATGTCAATGCAATCATAGAGTTGCAAATCATGATATTATTGTCAAATTTTCCTAACGGACAACTCCCATCTCCTCCAATAAAATGTTGATTAAGAGCACCTCATTAACTTTGATTTTTTTTTACAGCTTCCCTTTAAATTCAATGATTTCAAAGGATAACCAAGTTGAAGATTACGTTATCATTTACGTATTCCCTAAAGGGAGCTTATTCTAATAAAAAGTCTCTCTTTCTCTCTCTCTCTCTCTCTCTTCCTTCATTACTTTTTGCGCATGAAGGATACGACCCAAATTAATATTTGTCTGACTGATTGATTCTGCTATCTATGGGAGACAAGCAAAAATGCAGTGCACTCAGAAATGAATTTCATTATCTTCTCAAATTCTTTATGCATTACTTTTTCCTTTTAAGCATCTTTGTCACTTTCTAGGTTTATATGTCATCACTGTGCCTACTATTAATGTATGAAGGTGGTGCCTCAGCCATTAGGCCCATTACCTTACCTCATATATGGTTAAGCCGAATAAATTAGTTTAGCTGATGATGTCTTACATACAGAAGACCTTACAAACGAATACTTAAAATAATAATTAGGCAAACAAAATTATATATATATATATATATATATATATATATATATATATATATATATATATATATATATATATATATATATATATATATATATGGGGGCGGAACCCCCTTGTTTTTTTTTTCTCACATCTAATACCATAGATGTGATCTGCAGGTTTTTTAGTCGAACTAGCTTTTGGATGGTTAGAGTCAGACCTGTATACGGGTTTTTACGGTGATAGAAAAATCACTGGCTATGAAGGCATTCATTTTTCTGAAATCATAAAAACATGTTTTTTCATAAAAAAAAATGATCCAAAAGTTGATTTCTACTAAATAGAGCATGCTGAATACATTTATGATGTTAGATTGTGTTAAAACAACTGGCATAGTGAGATTCAAACTAGATTGTAGGTACAATTCCTTGTACCAAATGTAAACCTTATATATATATATATATATATATATATATATATATATAGAGAGAGAGAGAGAGAGAGAGAGAGAGAGAGAGTAGAGTAGGGTGTAGTTCCCTACACCTTAGCAGCGAATGGTGAGCAGATGCGTCAGCGCTATTTGATTGTAAAGATCCAACGGCAGAAAAAGGGTCTTTAGTTGTAATTGCCACTAAAAGGTCTTTTTTTTAATACTGTTCAGCTGCTGACATTTAAGCAGTTTGAAGCTGCGCTATCGACTATCCTCGTGCATTTCAAACCCGTAACTGGAAATAACAAGAATCAGACTCTTGGATCCTTTTTTTCTGATATAAAAATGTGTTTTTTTGAGGGTTGAATTCAGTACATTATAGATGGTTGTGTTTTTAACTCTTAAAAAATTCATCATTCACGCTAGAAAAGCATGATCCAAGAGTTGGTTTCTACTAAACCAAACATGTAAATCAGTTCTGAAAAGACATGTTAAAAAAAATAATTAAAGTTTTTCGTTAGGGGATTTGGAACCCACCAGGATAACAAACATTTCACAGACATATATACATATATAAAATAATGGGTAGGTGCCTGACGTTTTTTATGCCTACCAGGTGCCAAACAAGCTTTGAAAAGATTGTTTCTATTTTTTCTAAAATCGGACTATATAGATGTGATTTACATGCTTGATTTTATGGGAATAAACTTTTGGATCGTCCGACTCCAACACAAAGTTAGGTTTTTAGAAGATTAAAAAATCAACGGTCTATACTTTTAAAAATATTTAATACTTGAAAAATCAATTTTTTCTCAACAAAAGCTTAATCTAAGTGTGATTTTCTAGCAAATCAATCATGCAGAACACATATGTAGGGTCGGATTTTTGAAAAACAATATGAAAACCCTATCCTAGGCAGAAAAAGCATCAGGCACGTACCCATTTCTCTCATATATATATATATATATATATATATATATATATATATAGAGAGAGAGAGAGAGAGAGAGAGATAAATCTTGTCCCGTCTAATGTACCTATGATGTAGAACCATGATTGAAAGCTCTTTGGATTGCAAAGGTCGTCTTAGTCTATTTATTATATTTTTTTATAGGCCGAGTGGTTTGGTGTTGCAGTAATATCATGCCGTCTTATGTCATCTCAATTCACACATCATGTAAAATCATAGATACCCAAAAAGCCTATGGAAATTAAGAAGCACAATTCAGAAGATTAAAATGCCTAGAGAAGCATTGGCAACCATGATTCTTAATAGTGGGAAGCAAGCTTCTTTTGTAACAGGAAGTGCATGCATTTGTTATTCACTTCCTCATCAGGTCTCGTGTATTTTCTCAATCACTTTCTACTGTCTGTTCGAGAGTGAGTTCGAGCACAAAGCAGGTTATATGCCCCCCCCCAAGACGGTCGGTAGCTACATCACGTGTTCGGGGTTCCAATAGGCGTCATGTATGTAAGCACGTGCAACTCGTATCCTCATGTTTGTCAGCATCAATTAGCGTCGGAGTCCGGTGTGATTGCAAAGACTTAAGCACCCTTTCCTCCATTGGTGCCATAAAAACGACTAGAAAAGAAGCGGTTGTAAAGACTTAAGTATCCCGAAGATGGTTATTTAAGACTCAGTCCCTCCATTGCAGGATTATCCGAGAAAGAAATCCCCCCTGAAGAAAGCCATGAACATCAACCCTCTCTCACTCTCTCCCTTCTCTTTTTGCCTCTATGCACATCCAGCAGACGATCCTACACTGCTCCATCAAGCACCGACTGACCTGCACACTGCCTCTGTGCACATCCAGCAAACGATTCTATACTGTAGCATGGTTCAACTTGATGAGTTGTGGAGCCTGATTCAGAGTTTTTTCCCTTACAAAAGGGGGTTCGGGGGCTCCCCCCGGCATGGGTAACTGTTGAAAAAGAGCAATAAAGTATTTTATTTGATCGTGGCGCTCATATGTTTCCTTCAGTGGTTTCTTGCTCGAGTTTTTCGTAACACCCATTCTCGTGATTTTCTATTTTTTTTCGCTACGCAATTTTCGTAAATCATACTCGATTTAGTGATTTTTCATTTTTTTTTCGCTACGCGATTTTCGTAAATCGCTACTCGATTTAGCGATTTTTCATTTTTTTTTGTTACGCGATTTTTTATAAATCGTTACTCGATTTAGCGATTTACAAAAATCGTATAGCAATTTGCCATTTATTTTCGCTACGCGATTTTCGTAAATCTTTATGCGATTTACGAAAATCGCTATGCGATTTAGGAAAATCGCATAGCGATTTGCCATTAATTTAGCAGAGAGGTGGGTCCTGTCGAAGAGCACGGTGCCGGAGGTCGAGATGAGGACCACACGGTGCTAGAATTCGACGAATGTTCGCCAAGACTTGAGGGTGCGAACGCCCGTGTTGAGTAGCGTCAGGGTGGCCTAAAAGGCATAGCTCTGATTGAAAGTATTGCTGACGTAGAGATAGACAGATTATACTTTGAAAGACTCCGTTGTAGGTGTACTAGAGGAAGATTCCGTTGTAGGTATCCCTCGAAGGCGGTAGAGAGGTTGCCGCAGTCGGTTGCCCATTAGACGAGGGCATCATTTCGGCCACTGCTAGCAGAAAGAGGACGACGATCACCATCGGATCGTCGGCTTTTTGCCTCTCTTAATACAGTGTTTCACGGAGAAGGAAGAAGAAGAAGATGACGATGGAAAGTTCAAACGAAAAAGAAAGAGAGAGCGTTTCAGGTTTGTTTCGCAGTTTGGACTTTGAAGAGTTAACATCATCCTCGACTTTCTCGATGAAAGATATTTTTGTCCTTTTTTTGAACCGTCGTCTTTTTTTTTTTTAATGGAGGACATTTTTATCATTTTCTTGAATCATTGTTTCATGACAAGAATAACAAGAAAGAGTACTTAAGTCTTTGCAACCACACCGGACTCCGACGCTAACTGATGTTGACAAACATGGGGATACGAGCCCCCATGCGCTTACATACTTGGAGCTCATTGAGACCCCCCAAACACACGATGTAGCTAACGGCTGTCTTCCAGCATCCCTATGGGCGAAATACTTTGGATAGCAATGTTGGGTACTCCATTTGGGTCCACCCGGCTAGAGGTGGCTGGAGAGAAGGTGCTGACTTTTTTGTCTCAATTACAACTTCCACCAAGTGTGTGGGTACCTTTAACTGGTGGGTTCCATAAAAGCTTGGGTATCGGCGACCCTCCCGGGATTTACTTCACAGGAGGGCTCATTAAGTGACCCGGTTCTTGGCTAAGATTATTAGTCATAAAAAAACAGTAATGTTTTGTACTCGTGCATTCAGAGCCAGGCGCTGTCACAAAGATACATTATTTTACCATTTCTGCAACTTTTATATTAATCTCATGATTGGCCTAACATTTTTTTTTTCAACAGAGAGCTGGGTTAGGCAGACCCTTACGAGTTATACAACTATACTATTGGGATTCGAACTTGCAACATCCCAACACAAGACACAAGGTGACGTGCACCAGATCAGGTCACGCTGAACATGAGCGTTTTTGCTCATGCTGACATCGTGGCCATCCGATTTGCATTTTAAAAAGCTTAAAAGTCAACAAAATCACGTGGCATTCATCCAAAATGCAAACAGACGGCCAGGATGTCGACATGAGCAAAAACGCTCATGTTCAGCATGACCTGATCTGCTTCCGCTCCTGCCAGACAAGAGGAGCCCCCTTGGTATGATTGGCCTGTCAGTGTGCATGTCTCCTTATGGTGGAACGTTGCAGATTCAAAACCCAGTGGTACATTGAATATTTACTGGTGGTGGTGGTGGTGGTGGTGGGGTTTCTGCCTAACCCCAACTAGTCTTAAAAAAAAAAAAAAACAGAGGAGGCAGCATAATCCTGACGCTTAGAACGTTCATGCAATTGTTGTAGAGTTACCCTTTTTGAAAAGACTAACGGTATAGAATGTAGGGTTTAATAAAAGAGATGGATAAATATTTCACGTGTTTTTTCAAAAGATATAGGCAAAAACACTTTAAAACGAGCTTAAATGTGACATAGCATGTAAATACTAACACTCATAATTGAGTTCAAGCAATACATCAAGTATTTGTGGGGAATAAGTTCAAGCAAGTTTGATTTTTTTTTTTTTTGGAAAATATACGAAACGGCAACATGGATATTTAATTTTTAATCAATAAAACCTTTTCGATAATTGAATATTTATAAATATATTTAATTGAAATATTAATAAAAATATTAAAACAATGTTCATACGTGTCAGGGTTGAGTCAGCGTGTCTGTCACCTGTCATAGCTAAATGGCGTGTCATGTGACACAGGCCAGGGATATGCAGGTCATTAAGAGAAAATGATGGAGGAAATATTTTAAAAAGTAAGCATTTTTTTACACGTGACAGTAGGATATTTGCCAACTATTGCTCATTAGAAAGGAAAAATGACTTGAGCTAGAGCTGAAAAAATAATGCTTCTAGCTCTAATTTTGGAAACCCTTTACCTTAATTCTTTTTTTTTTTTTTTGGTGACTAAGTTCTCCACAGAAGTGGGTAATCTCAGGGTGGGGTCATCGATGTCCAACCAATTAGGAAGCCCACCAGAAATGCATAGCCCTTCAATGTTTCCTCTCAGGCACGTTGTTTTTTCTGGGTTTATCACAGAGTAATCGCACCCAGGATCAGAGACGTAGCCACACACTTTGTACCTGTTGAATTCTAATGTGGATTTGCTATTTTAGTTCTGATGCAACCCAAGTTTGGGAGTAGGGATGGCAGTGGACCGGGGGACAACAGGGCTCCGCCCGGCCTCACCCCGTTTGGACCGGGGATGAAGGGCATGAAACGGGGATGAAGGTTAAAATCTATCCCCGTGCGGGGATGGACTTATGCCTTTCCCTGCCCCACCCAGTCCCCGCCCCGTCCCCAATCCTTTAAGGGATGACTACAGACTAAGGGGGAAACGGGGCCCTGCCTCGCTCCCGTTTGGACCGGGGATGGAGGACATGAAACAGGGATGGAGGCGGGGATGAAGGTTCGGATTTTGAAACGGGACGGGGGTGGAGACCTTGTCCCCTGCCCCGGTCCACCGCCATCCCTATTTGGGAGAGATGTTTGCCAACAGTAATTGTGTCGGGACAGACCAACGGGGGCTCCGCTTGTTTGGTAGGCGCTGTTAGTGCACGTCACCATGTGTGGGGACGTTGCAAGTTCAAAACCCAATGGAATGGTGTGTAACTGGTGGAAGGTCTGCCTAACCCCAGCTTGCCTTTCAAACAAAAAAAATTGTCTGAACCAGTGTTGTGAGAGGCGTACGCCTCAGTACCTGAAGCGTACGCCTCAGAGGCGAGGCGCACGCTCAAGGTACTGAGGCGTTGCTGTGATGCGCCCCTCATCAACCTCCGACCAGTTGTGACCACCGACCACTGGAGTTGCTGTGCTGCAGCTGCTGCTCAGTCTTCTCCGACCACCGGACGACCGGCATATCCCTCGCTTCCGTACCAGCTGGGCGGGTGGTCCTTCTCTTACTGCCTCCCCTCCCACTGCTTCACTTCCATTCCAGTTGTGAGAGGACAGGCTAGTAAAAGTTCGACCAAAGTTGGATTTTTCAAGGGAGCTTACCTTGATCCTTTTTGTATTTTTGGCTTAGGCTAGGGACACCTAGCCATCGACAAGCCACCTGTTGGTAAAACCCCTGAGGTTCCACCTGCCTGATTGGGAATACACCCAGCTTCGACATTGGGGCAAGTGATGCCCCCAATGGATTTCAAACTCGTGATGTCCTTGGTGACATTTACAAATTGCCCCTACCAGATGTGCAGAGGCCTTGTGGGGATCCTTCACATTGACAAGCCACCTGTTGGTAAAAGCCCTGAGGTTTCACCTGCCTGATGGGGAATACACTCGGCTTCGACCTTGGGGCAAGTGATGCCCCCATGGATTTCCAACTAGTGATGTCCTGTCAACTTGGTGACGTTCACAAATTTCTCCTACCAGATGTGCAGAGGCCTTGTGGGCATCCCTTGATCATGTTTAATGCATATGAAACTTACATTTGTGTATTTACACGCACCAAGTCAAGTTTGTAGCATCAGATAGTGGCAATCAAATTGGTGAATTATGCGAAGAGATAACCAGAAACGAGATTAAACTAAAAGACTAAGCTTCCAAGCTGCATTTGATTGGGCCAGAGAAAATTCTCATTACATAGTCTCATGGAGATTAGCCTTCACTCCAACCTAAGCTGAACCTACTTGGTAAGAGACAAAGTTACACAATGAGAAGGAACAATGCTTTCCTTTGATTACAATAAGAGACCACAAAATTTTCCAGATCGCCCTAATACCAAATCCCAAATGACACAGCATGAATCAACCATATTGGCACAGAGTACACACAAACATGGATCTCTCCCTGAGAAACCTGTGATGAAGAGCATGGAGAAAGGCACTACTTTTGGGATGAATTGTAAGGGCAATGATTATTGTGCAAGTACTAATGAACTAAATTCTCTTCCTTGAGACCTTCTGAAATGGCTCGAACTGTGGAAGGGGTAGTCCGACAACATCCACCAATGAGATTAGCTCCTGCTTCTCGCCATGTTTTGACAGATAACTTGAATTGTGCATCATCAAAGCACTTGGATGGGTGCTGAACAAAGTAGAATACAAATGTCCACTGAAGGCAAGACACAATTTTATAATTTTATGATGAATGTGCATCTACATGGTATGCAACATGACGCAGGTCTTATGTAATGATTGGAAGCTGAAGCCAAGTTAAGCAGGTCTTATGTAATGCCCTTCACTGATTACAGTTAAGGGATGACACTAGTTAGTTGAGAGTGCATACATATTAAACTTTTCATAAGAAGACAGCTGAGGTAAATTGTCAGAGTTCAATTTAAACAAATGCATTGTATTCAAAAGGGCTGGTTATATTTAAAAGACAACTTAACCGCTGCTGACCTTTTTTATAGCCGCCATGAAACCATGTTCATCAATATACTGAGCTAACCATAACATGAGCACAATATGCTAATACAGTACCACGAGGACACTTTTGAAACATGCTCGGATTAATAAATGGTCATGATAGTGCTAACTTCGACTCTCTTCAAATGTGCATAATACTCTCCAGATTAGAAGATGGTTGTGATAGCACAGAGCTGACCTCTCTTCAAATGTGCATGACTATTCTCAGAATATCAAATATCTCTACAATATTTGCCTTAAAAATTGGAATGTTTTTCTTTTATTTCTTTATTTTCTTTTTCCTCTCACATGCAAGATGGGGATAAACCCCAGTGGGATTAGAACCTGAGACCCCTTGGTTATGTTAGTGCGACCTATAACCATCCTGCAATCTCATTCAATCCCTTCAGATTAAACCCCAGTGGGATTCAAACCCGAGACCCCTTGGTTATGTTAGTGTGACCTAACCATCCCACAATCTCATTCAATCCCTTCAGATTAAGGTATACTACATAGTTCTTCACACTTTTCAATTTCTGAATAGTAACTCCGGGGTGATGTGATCCTAGTCCTTTACACCAAGTTCCAGAACATACATCAGGCTTCAGATCCTCATGGATGTGATTGGCTTATTTCTATGGGAACAGCATAAAAAATACTGCACATCATCAAAGTCTTCGATCCTGATGAATGAAAAGTGTACTCCTAAGGACTCACGCAAAGCTTATGAATTTTTTTTTTCACAAAATCAAAAGAGACTTGACCTCCAGTACTTCCCATTTCTAAAAGCAGAACTGTCAGTAAGATTGTTAACAATATCTGGATTTCACAAAGTCATATATTACTGTAGTAATGGTTTTTCTGAGAAAGGGTACCATATTGCCTTGTAGATTCACATAGTTTATTCAACAAGTAACCCTAAGAGCAAAATTATCTAATACAAGATATCCGACTTACCAGCCATTTCTTGGCCTTCCCATCCCAGACCTCGCCGCTGTTTGGGTAAATCACTATTGCTTTTTCCGTTAACTGCACCAAAATGGAAAAAATAACATATAGCCTTCTGATCCATGGGTGATGAGAAATATAAGATACTTACCTTCCGAAAGGTGTGTATAAGGTTTTCTATAAAATGAGGTGGTGTGCAATTGATGCCAACAGCATGCACCTCCTCACTCTTATTTACTATATCAATGCAATCTTCAAAACTTTCTCCAGAAGCAGTATGCTCCCCATCGATGGAGCTGAAGCAAATCCAAGAAGGAATGGAAATATTTTGTTCATGAAGCAGCTCAACGCAAGCCTGCAAAAGGTAACTTAATGAACTCTGACAGGTATAACAGTAGCTCCTAAAGCAATAAAATTCTACTTTTTAGATTATTAATCAACACATCATAACAAGAAAGCCTCAGGGCCTCACCTTACATTGTTCACAATAAATAAATGTTTAAATGACCAGTATTGGTTATGCAACTTGAAGAATATCAGATCTTTTTAGTAGTAGGCTTTGACCAACTTGATTTCAAAAGAAGTTCTAACCTCCTAGATATAAAATGGGTGATCAATAATTTACTTTTAAGGACTAATTTATTTCCTCGTTAGGTGCACGTGAGTTTTTAGCCACATTATACATGGTCCATCAAAATTTTCAACAAGTTCAAATTTTTTTAGAACCAACAAACTTGATATGACAAACAAAGAAAATATTTATCTAGATAAAAATTAATAAAGAAGGCTCCCTTGCATAAAAGATCAATGGAACCTCTTAAGCTAACCCCAGAGTTAGAAGATACATGGTATGTAAATGACACCAGCTTTTGATTTGGAGACAGAAACTCTAACATCTGAGGTATGACTGCACAAAGGTGGAGAATGTCTTATCTAGAATATCAAAATGATTCAGCATAAGCAGTCAAGTTCACAATATCTGATGCAAGACGAGCTCATGCACCTACAAATTTAATTTCATTAAGTCAGTAGTTCTATTTGTTGGTCAAAATCCTCTAGGTACAAATTTATTCTTAGTTTGAATGTTGAAGTAAACGTTGTTATCATGCTAAAAGAGCTCTAGTTTTCAAATTGTCTATTTCTTACTGTATTTAAGAAAGATATAAGATTATACCCAGAGCTTGCTACAACTGATTGGTTATTACACAAAATATACTTCCAAGATCTTTTGTTTCTATTTTTTTAGACAAGCATCATATCCTTGAGGCCATCCATGACTTTTTACAGGGATCCTAATGCCTTGCATGAATGGATCCCATTGCTTACGATCTGTTAACAGATAAGCAAAGGCTGTCATGTGACCGATGTTTTATTTCAATCTATTTATTAACAAGTTGAGTTGCCAGCTTAGTAATGTGCACACAGACGGATAGCAAAGTCAACATGGCTGACAAACCCAAGGCCCATCCTTTTGCCAAGGAACCACATGCTTAGTGTTCACACTTACAAACCAAAACCGCCAAAAATTGCTTATATCTTTTCTTTAAGTTGCTAGCAAAGGTAAAGCAATTTCTTCAAGCAGAAACCTATATCTTTTGTTAAACTTCTTAGCAAAGGTAAATCAATTTCTTCAAGAAGAACCCAGCACTATGTCAAAAAACCACTTAAAGGTAACTCAAGACTTTAGTTTTCTAACTTCTACAGACTGTTTTTCAAAGCAAGGAAAATATATCCGCCCACATATTCTTACAATAGTAAATAACCGCAAATTTAGACTCAAAATTGAAATGGGCACCCATGTCCTTCCTTCCACCATGATAACTGACGACAAAGTTGTATGCAAAAAATACAACCAGAATGTGCTTGACTGCAATTGAGTAAGTACCACGCTAAAAAATCTAATGCATTTCTGAAATAAACAAACGACAAACAGGGGATGCTTTACTTGAAGATACAAAGCATGTCACATAAATCACAAATTTCCCAATACCAAATGGTCCAAATCCCAGTTTTCCCCAAGTTTTACAAGTTCGAGCAACCGCCTAGATCAAAGGAACTAGATCAAGGATAGACATACCTGAGCTTCCAGCTTGTTGGGAATCGTCTCAAATGCAAGCAAATCCGGTCCAGCCTCCACAAGTACTTGCAGACGCCGACGGTGAAAATCCTTGAGCTTGTCCAATGTCACATCGGGCCCATAAAGTCCGCTGGCCACATAGCCAATTTTACAAATTCAGATAAAATTCTCATAAGGGAAAACGTAATGAGATTTAAGCCCCTCATTTGCAACCATAATCAATTTGAATAATCAACCTTAACCATAGAGGAATGACACAGTAGAAATCAATTTGAATAATCAACCTTAACCATAGAGGAATGACACAGTAGAACCACCATTCGATGAATCGAAGAACATGTAGATTCATAGAGGAAAAGGAAAAGGAAAAGGAACAGAGAGAAGAAAAGAAGGGAAATTTTGAAATACCGCGAATCAAGAAACATATATCCCTGAAATCGACATTGGCAAATACACACAGCAACAGAGTTCAGGGCAGCTCACTGCATCGATTCCCAAATATATCAAGAAAATGTCATGTACCAAATCCAATTAAAAGGTAGAAGCACCATCACCTGTACTCAGAGCCATCAGCAAGGTACGCCCCATAGCTTCCGATAGAAGCCGCGACCAGAGCACGATTGTAACCATGAGAAGGGATCTTCTGCACCACGCTCCAGAACGAATCCCGCGCATCGCGAGCCAGAGCGACGCTCTTCCGAAGCAGCGCCTCTGACTCCTCCATTGACAGCCCACTGTTCACAAACCCCGGAATCGTTGCCTGCACCAAGCTAATCCAATCAATAAAAGAACCCAAGAGAGGAAGATGGTAATGCACCAAACTCATCAAATCAACGAAAGAAGTCCAACAACGAAAGATGGTAATGCACCAAATTTATCAAAAAGAAGCCAAAGAGTGGAAGATGGCGATGAAAAATGACGACAGTGGTGGCGGTCACCTGATAAGAGGAAGTGACAAGAACGTCCGCACCGGCCTCCAGATACTCCAAATGGACCTTCGTTCCAATCGCAAAGAAACACAAATCAGCACACACACACACACACAGAGTAGCAGTAGTAGTAGTAGGAGGAGTACTTGTTTGATGAGGTTGGGGTTGGAGATGAGGCAGGAGGCGCTCCAGAGAGGGTCGTTGATGTCGGCGCCGTGGTGCTCCAGCCGGGTGGCGAACCCTCCGTCCACCACCGCGCAGCCACCCGCTCTCTCTATCAGATCCTCCACCGCCTCCTTCTGCCTCTCTGTTCTCCCTTCCTCCACCACCATCTCCGGCCGAATATCCGGCGTACGTCGAACACACACACACAGAGAGAGAGAGAGAGAGAGAGAGAGAGAGAGAGAGGTAATTGGCGGGCAGAAGGTAGATGAAACGGGGAGATTTATAGCTGACGGAACGCGGAGTGAAGGAATGTATCGGGACGTGGTTTAGTTGCATGATTCGTGAGTCTAGGGGTGAAGTGAAACGGATCATGTTTTTGTAGGATATCAGACTCGGATCCGATACGTTTTCTGGTTCTGGTAAGTTTCAAATTTCCTCAATCGAATCCTCATTGGGCCTAGGGATGTTAATGGGTTGGATTTTATCGGATATTTGACCAAATCCAACTTTGTTTAGTCAGATTTGGTAACCAAAAAAACCATATCCAATCGTCATTAAATGTGGATATGGTTTTGAATTTTTTGTTACCAAATCAGCCGGACATTCGGCTTTGATGGATATGATATCCAAATCTGAATACACGTAAAAAAATCTACATTTGGTATTAGCTTTTCACCATCTGAATTCGAAGCCAACATCCGATCGGTCAGATCTAGCATTGGCCACATCCGACCCGAAATTTCTACAGTTCACATCGCTATTTGGGGCTTAGGTATTCTGGATTTAGGGCCGAGTGTCAATTGGATCCAGTCCACTCCCTGATTTCCTCAGGGAAAGTTGAGTACTTCAACCAATTTTTTGCAAGATCCGTTTTACGTCTATACGACATGAAAATTAGATGCAGATAAGTTTGAGCTTCCCAATCTGGCCTGAATTGGGACCCTCCTGTTCCAACTATTGGTTTCAGATCTGGATCGATTATGATTGCAGGCTAATTCTGAGCAGATATCACTCTTAATGCGTGTGGGGCCACTCCCTCACAGATCCGCATGGAACAGATCTTATCCACTTTGTCATTTCATCTGTTTGGGTATTAGTTTCCAAGAATGGGAGTTCCAGAAACTTGTCGTGGATCTGGATATGTCGGTCACTGAAAGTTGCGGCCTAGTTTTGGGATCTGTGAACCAAAACAAGATACTACCTAGGTGGGGAGTGGCAGCGGACTTGGAGAGAAGGTGCTGACCCTTTAGTCTCAGGTTCGACTCTCATTAGATGTGCAGGTGCCTTTAACTGATGGGCTCGGTGAGAGCTTGAGGTCTCGGTATTTCGGATAAAAAATAAAGCCTGAACCGATGAGTTTCCTGTAAGATCCATTGGGCATCATGGAGTTGGTCTTATAAGATATACGGTCAGATCTTACCAAGTCTCAAAGTCATTGAGTAGTCGCAAATTGGCTGGTTAGGTAAGAAATTTGGGATCCAACCTGTTGCATGCAAGGTCTTATTAGGCCAACTTTTTAGTTGGATTTGGATTTGAATCTGAATCCACTGAGTTCAACTAAGGAATTGGAGATAACGTGGACCCCACTCTAATCTAGGTAGAGGAGGTCCTAACGCACTTTGGGTACCCTATTCCTCCTCACCTACTACACCAACCAAAGAAAACTCCAACTTGACTTGTCCCATTCATCCATCCTGACGCCAAGTTAAGATAGGGTAACAAGTGTGGCCGATATTTTGAATTTTTTTTGTTTTTTTCTGAATATATATTCAACAAACAAAAATAATTTTGTTAAAATAACAAAAATTTTATCGTATTTTTCAAAATTATTCTCCTGAATTTATCTGATCCATTTTTTTTTAAAGAAGACATGAGTCACTAAATAGGCTAATAAATTTACTTAAAATGTAAATCCCAAACAGCTCTTGGGTAAGGGTTAGCCCATAGAGGACAATGATCGTAAGTACGACAGGCAGAGACAACACGGTTAGATCTCTGATCCTGGGGGTGGTTTCTTCATGTAAATATAAAAAAAAAAAATTGTAAGCAATGGGATTTGATCCAGTGTCCATCTCGAGCGTCTTCACACACCCTCCCTCAGATTTCACTTCTTCTTTTATAAAATTTTTACTTACTTATTTTTGTAAATTTTTATGTTTTTTTTTATTATGGTAAGATTTTCATCAAAAGTGGACCCCACTCGGCCCACATAGTCAGACGGTTTATATTGTCAACAGACTTGGACTCGGACTTAGACGCAAGCACCACCAACCACAACGGTGCTTATTTATATTTTCCACCAAACTTTGGCTTGGACTTCGTAGCTAGCACCACCTGCTACACTGCTGGTCGGTGGTGGAAGTGTAAATGGGTCTAGTGGACCCAATCCCACCCGAGGAATTGATCTCTTAGGGCTTGGCATTACATGGACTTAAGTAGGGATGTCAACGGGTCGGATGTAACCCGATATCCAACTCGAATCCGAATTCGATTAGTCAGATTCTGTAGCCAAATTCAGATCTGATTAAAGATCGGATTCAGATTCGGTATTAATTTTGCATTGAAATCTGAATCCGAATATGATTAAAACCCGAATCCAATTAAGTGTAAATATCAGGTTTTAGTCTAGTCGGATCTGCACTCAGTTCTATCTTTTTCCCATCTGACCTCAAATCCAATTAAGTCAGATCCGATTAAGTTGAATTCGGTAATGCCTAGATCCGACCTGAATCTGACTGGTTGACATCCCTAGACTTACGGGTCAGGTCTAGTTGGTTCTAACAGATGGACACAAACAGAGGATGAGATATCCGGTCTTACAGCCCAAGCAGATCGACCCAAACTATTTCGGATCTAATCCAATTGGTTTTCATATTACATACACTAAACCACACCCACTGTACCTGCTTTCTACCATGATAATGCGATTATTATGGACCCTTTTTATTAAGTTCCTATTTAAGATGCTTAAAAAACAAAAGAAAAGAAAACAATTACACCTGCTTTTTGCTTGATATGAACCGTTAGATGTGTTTATCGTAATTTATTAAGGAGAAAACATGTATTGAATTAGGTATTTTTTTAATAAATCAATTTACTTCAAAACATTTTTTTTAGTAAATAATTAATAATAAACACATCTATTTTTGCATATAATTAAGTTTCATAGAAAGTCGTAAGAAAAGACCAAACGTTTTTGCTTAACGAACACATTCCTCTCTCTCTCTCTCTCTCTCGAGCTATATCAACCCCCTAGAACCCACTTTTGGAAGGAAAGGAGCTCTAAGTCTCTCTCTCTCTCTCTCTCTCTCTCCCATCCCCTGCAATCTCTTGCTCTCTTTCTCACTCCCATCCCTCCGGCTCTCTGAACCTCCCCAAATCTCACTCCGGCCAACACCAGAGGGCAAAATTTGCTCAACTTCCCCATAATCTCTCTGTCGGCTCATATTCGCTCAGCTCTGCGTCGTCGCTCTCGCTCACTCCCTTCCCAAAGACTCCCGTCTTCCGATTCCTCTCAGCAACTCTCTCTCTCTCTCTCACTCCCATCCCTAAGCCCTGGTTCGGTCCTCCGTGTTTGAGCTTACCTTCTCCTTCCTCACGCCGCCGCCTGAGACATCAAGCACCACCACGCCGCCGCCTGTTCTTCCCCTGAGACGTCGAGCACCTCCATCACGCCGTCAATTCTCCAGATCCCCTCCCACTCCCGCCGTCCACCAGTCTCAACAGGGCTCTTTTGAATCTCTGTTTCTCGGACTGGCTCTCCGGCGAACCCGACTCCTCCGCCTTCGCTTCCTTGGGCTATTGAAGCAACCCGACCCTGTCTTCTCCGCCATTTACTTCCTCGGCTATTGAAGCAACCTGACCCTGTCTCCTTTGCTCTCAAGCTCGAGGAGAGCGACGACTTTTGGTCCGACCAGTTCTCTAATGCCTTCTGTCATGCCAGTCGCCTGAATCTTCCCTGGCCTTCAACACCCACCACCTACCTGATTGCAAGAGCCACTACCCGAGCCTCACCGTCGGCCGATGTAACCCCCCCCCCCCCCCCCCCTTTGGTTTTCCCACAATCGCAACAACTGCCACTGTCGCACCCCCATTGTTGTCGTCGGCCTTCCCCTCCCATCGGCACTCTATCTCTCTCTCTCTGATCTGAGCTCCATAGCTCTGGAAGCCTCCTCTTTGCCTCCGCTCTCTGCGGTCTCAACCCTTCGCCCATCCGACGGCCGGACGACGCTCCTGAGTTTCCTGCCTTTCCTCCGCCAGCGTTTTCTGTGACCTGCTCCTCTCTTCGGCAGGCGTCCTCCGTGACCTGCCCCTCTCTCCGACCGGCGCCTCTCACCAACGCTCTCTCCCTCGGAAGAATCTGGCCGTTGAGCCATCGTCGGCGTCTGAGGTCTGCCATTTTTTTCCATCGTCGGACATCAGGCAGCATTCTGCGGCCTCCGCCGTCAGCGCCCATCTTTAGCCTCTTTCGACCGTCGTCGGCCCCAGCGGCAGCCTTCACCATCTCCAACGTTGGCCCCCCAGCGGTAGTCATCTGCGACAACCCCTACTATATGTGGCAGAGCTCAGCCAACTGAGTCCCTCCCGCGTTCTGCATGGTCTGCACTCCCCAAACTATTCGGGTTGTCGCTGAGATCAGAGATAGCCCACGCAGCCTAGCTGAACTCCCCGTTCTAGTCCTGGGCGAGCAGTTTCCCGTCTCCAGCCTTCAGATTGGCCTTCCACCTTCCCTGCAAAGGTCTCGTTGAAGGAGACAGTAAGTCTCTCTCTCTTTTTGCTGAGGATGAGAGACAAGTCATGGGGGCACGATCGTTTTTGGAGTATCTCGTGTCGTCGTTCGGTTTCTCGCAACAGAGAGGCTCTTCGAGAGTTGGCGGATGGGATTAATGCTTGGGCCTTGGCGGTGTCGCTCCGTAAGTGGGGGGCTCCCGTTAGGGTCCCTTTCAGGTTGTCTCAGGGATTCTTCATATCATTAGCCGGGTTCCTGGTCCGCGGCGTGCGTCGACGAGCGTTTGATTTAGCTGACGTTCGGGGGTTTGTTAAGTCCCTTCGCAGAGAAGCTCTTGAAGACAATGGGATTCAGGGGTCGCTCAGTGCTCCATTTTTTCGACCGTGCTCTAACAAGGATGTGCTAGAGGGGTGGAAGTTGGTTAGGCCGTCGTGGCAACCATCTTGCTGTAACCTTAGGCGACGGGCCGATGTGGGTCGGGCAAAGCCGGGAGACTGGTGGTGTAATGTGTGTTCCAATCGCAATTTTCGTTCGAGAGTTTTTTGTCATAGGTGTGGCTCAGATAGTTCGAGAATTTGACGTATTGTTTGTCTAGCCGGTGAGTCTCGTATGTCAAAAACTTCACCACAGGCCAGGCAACGGGTACCTGCTACTTGTAAACCTGGTGTATCTTTCTGTGATGTGGCGCAAGTGTGTGCTTTGGAGGCAAGCACCTCTCCATTTTCGGCGGTTAAGATCGGATCACTCTGGGTACCGTTGAAGATTTCTGATGCCGTATGTTCGTTCCGCAAGGCCGATCGTTCGCCGCAGTTCTTTCGCTCGTATATCAGAGCAACCATCGAGAAGCGTCCTTATCAGTCGGCTAGCTGTCACATTCGCCCTAACGAGTTAATGAGAACGTCTGTTCTCGGGATGGAGTGTGGGTCAACTTGCATGGAGAAACTTTTGGTCTCTGTTCGTACATCCATCGTACGTTCATCTGGTTTGCCTCCTCGATTATTGAGTCGCCAGCACAATCTTGCTTCCGAGAGGTGTGCTGCATCTATCGACCATGATGGATCCGAGGATCGTTCTTTTTTTGATGATCGTGGAATCTTTTGTTCTGCCGATTCTACCCGTCGTATCTTGTTGAGATTCCTACCCCATAAAGGCATTCTGGTTTGCATGGGGTCTACCCCGATGTATTATTTTGGTTTTACCTGCGTGGTCTCGATTTCTCCTTGCATGTCGCAACCAACTCAATTTTTATTTTCAACGGACTGCCTGCCCGATCAAGACGGGGGTTGTCCCGTGGAGGTTCTCGGAGCACCTATTCAGGGGGTCTGAGAGGTCTCTTGCTCGCAACCTGTGCATCCACAACTTTGCCCAAATTTGTTTCGTTCGGAGTGTGGGGCACAGGGGGTCGAGGACAGGTTCGTCATTTGGGGTATGTCCTTCGCCGAGGCTGCGCGGGCATTAGGAGTGCAGATTTCACCTGGGCAGCTTTCTTCGATCCAGCAGCAGATTGTTCCCCGAGTACAATCGGCGGACAGGGTTGCAAATAGCCTTCGTAGAGCAAAATCATTGGCCCGTTCGCAAGCCCAGTTTCAAGAAGATGGATCAAGCTCAGTGCGATGTTCAGTTAGGCAAAGGCGCACTAGGGTGCTCCCTGATTTCTTATCATGAAGATGTGTATTTGGAATATTAGGGGCATGAATTGCTCTCGTAAGCGATTGTTTTTAGCAAACTGGATTAGATATGAAAGTCCGGACATCGTTGCAATTTGTGAAACCAAAATGGAAGATATTTCGTTATCAGTGGCGTCTTACTTATGGAGAGGTGCAGCTTATGCTTTTAAACCGGCCGTTGGGTTTGCTGGAGGCATCTTGCTTCTTTGGAAAGCTTCTCTTAAGGCGACAATAGTGGATATTGGTCTCTATTCCATCTCTCTTTGTGCAAACGTGTTGCCGTCGCTACAAGATGTCGTCTTCACCTTTGTGTATGGTCCTGTTGTGTCGTCCTCGCAACCAACTTTCTGGGCTGAATTGGACTGAGTTTTGGTTACCTTTGGAGCTCTTCAGTGCTTAGGAGGAGATTTCAATTGCCTATTGTCTACGCAGGATTCTAGTCTACCGGTTCTTCTCAACTCCTCTATTAGGGGGTTTCAGGAGTTTGTTCAGCGAAACCAGCTGTACTCGGTACTTCATGTGGGGGAGCAATTCTCGTGGTCAAATATGAGGTCTCGCCCTTGCTTACGGATACTAGATCATGTTTTTCTCTCGCCAGATCTATTTCACGCAGTACCGGATGTCACTGCCTGCCTGATGCCGCGGACCATGTCCGATCATGGACAACTAATTGTTTCTTGGGACGCAGGCTTTAAAGCATGTCGCAAGTTCTCCTTTGAGGAATGATGGGTTCGTGTGCCAGAATTTCAGCAGCTGGTTGGTCAATCGTGGGCTCAACCGGTTTTAGGATCTTGGGTGGCCATCCGCATCCATGCAAAGCTTCTTCGTCTTCGGCATTGTATTAAGGAATGACTCAGCGTTAACAACCTGAACAAGTTTAGGTTCATCGGTCAGTGGGAAGCTGAGCTCTCCTCCTTAGCCCAACGTCAGGTCGATCTTGTTGGTGTGACGGAGGGTCAAGTGCTTCAATTGCAGGAGCGTATCGTTGCCCTCTCTGCCCTCGTTGCAGAATGGAGAGCGCGAGATGAGCTTAGATGGAAATTGAGGGCCAGAGTTGCATGGTTGGCAAATGGTGATGATAATACACGATTTTTTTCATATGAATGCATCAAATAAGTACAGAAAGAACAGGTTCCTCTCGATCGAGATCGATGGATGCCAGTTTGATCAGCATAATTGCCTGCCAGCTATTACTTCTTATTTCTCCAGGCTGTATTCGACTGACGTAGGCGTTGGGGGGGTCATCGGCGATATGGGGTATAAGCGGTTGGCGGCAAACCAATCTGTTCCTCTGCAGTCTAGATTCACCGAAGCTGAGATTTCAGATGCTATTAGCAGCCTCTCAGGATGGAAGGCCCCAGACATTGATGGTTTTCACGTAGACTTCTTCAAAGCTTTTTGGCCAATTGTTAAAGCCGACCTGGTCCAGTTGTTCGATGAATTTTATCGTAATGCCAGGCTGCCTAAACCATACCATGTGGCAGTCATTTCTTTGATTCCTAAAAGGCAAGGGGTGTCAGACATATCCAACTTCAGGCCGATTTCGGTGATGGGCGCTTTGTATCGCATTATATCTAAGGTGTTGGCTAACCGGTTGCGCGCTGTCATTGATCAACTCGTCTCTCCGAATCAAGGGCTTTTATTCCAGGTCGAAGTGTGCAAGGGTCATTTATTTGTGCAACTGAGCTTATTCACTCTTTACAGTCGACTGAAGCACCATACTTCTTGTTAAAATTGGATTTTCACAAGGCTTATGATAGTCTGGCATGGGATTTTTTGTTTGAATCTCTAACAAATATGGGGTTCGGCAACCGGTTTATTGCATGGGTTAAGGAGCTGGTCACGAAATCAGTGTCGTCGGTGTGCATCAACGGAATGAGAGGAAAAAAATTCAAGTTGGCTAGAGGCGTGCGACAGGGTTGTCCCCTAGCCCCCATCCTTTTTAATATCGCGGCAGAGGGTTTACCTATTCTCATGAAAAGGGCAGAACAAACTGGTTTCTTGAATCTGTTGGGCATTCCTGGTTTTGTTGGTCACATAATTCAATATGCAGATGATACTTTAATATTTGGTCATGTGAATGTTAATCAAATGTCTAGGTTGTGCTTCATTATTAAAATATTCGCTGCAATTTCTGGCCTTCGCCTGAACGAGAGCAAGTGCGCTCTGGTCTTACTCAATGCTGACCCGCTCCTCCAATCGGTTGCTGCAAGGATCTTCAATTGCCCGATATCCGACCTTCCTGTTAATTTCTTGGGTCTATCATTGCACTCACTGCAGCCGTCGAGAACTTCGTCTTGGATGTCTACTATAGAGCGGGTGCAAGGGAGATTGCAGTCTTGGAAGGCTCGATATTTATCCTTTGCGGGACGATTGACGCTCATTCGCTATGTTTTGGCCAGATTACCAGATTTTCGTATGAGCATGTCCATTATACCGACGACAGTAGAACGAACGATTAACCGTTTGCTTTCGCACTTTTTTTGGTCTGGGAATGCGTCTCAAAAAAAGTACCCACTTGTTTCTTGGCAACAGATCGTTCTCCCGAAGCAGCGAGGCGGCTTGGAGATTCCGGCTCTGAGAAAGAGGAGCATCGTGTTAGTCTTGAAGTGGGCTTGGGTCGCTTCCACATCTTCATCTTCTTGGGCTACGTTTGTTAGGGAAAAATATGGTAGTTTACCTGACTCCCTTCTTTCGACGACCAGTTCAGTGTGTCATTCGTCCATCTGGTTGGAGTGGCGGAAAACACTTCGCAAACGGAGATAGGTTCTCAATTAAGCAAGTTTACTATTCCTTGCTGCCATCCGGGATGGATTGGTTTTCCATTGATTGTATATGGGGTAAGGGGCCCGCTCCAAGGGCAAAGGCATTGGCGTGGTCAGTGGCTCTGGATCGTGTTCAAACCCAGATTAATGTCAGGAAACGAGGGCTTCAGTTTCCAAGCATGTGTGTTCTTTGCGAGAAGGCGGTAGAGGACACGACTCACCTATTTTGGTTTTGCCCGGTAGTATTAGACCTATTCTTTCAAACTTGGGGTGCACCGCCGGTTCAAACGCGTTCAAGTTCTGTTATTCGGGACCTCTTGTTTGGTCCCATGAGTTTACGAAACAAAAAAAAGGGAGATTATTGTGGCGGCTATGGTTGTTTTCAGCATGATGGGTGATATGGACCGAAAGAAACAATATCTTTTTCAGGGGCATCAAATTCAATTTTGGAAGGCTACGTCAGCGGGTTATGTTTGATGTGTATCTGACTCTTAAATTACATAGTAGAGACGGGGATTTGGATCTACTTGTACTCTGAACTGTGCACAGTCACCATCTAGATGGTGGCTGTCTTACTCTTATGTTCCTCTCTCATCCAATATTCGGTTGGATGTATTTTGGTAATGTTGAATATGTTCTTCTCTCTCTCTCTCTCTCTCTCTATATATATATATATAGAGAGAGAGAGAGAGAGAGAGAGATATGGTCCTGCTCCTTTTTTTATTAGGTTCGGTTAGGAGCCTTTAAAAATTGTACTTTGGAGAATTTTTTGTTAGTTTTGAACCGTCAGATGTGTTTATCATTGCTTATTTACTAAGGCCTTCAAATTGATTTGATGTAAAAATCACAATTTTTTACCATCAAATTTTAGTATAATATCAACCATTAACTTTTTTATTTCTTTAAAATACACATATGCGCATAAAAAATCATAATAAAATACATTAAACAATGAAAAACACATCCAATAGTTCAGATCAGACAAACTATACTTGAAAGTACAATATTTGAATGATCCTAATGGGACCTATCAAAAAGAATATTAAGGACAATCCCTCTTCACTATATATATATAGGCATTACGGAATTTCACTTAATTGGATCTGACCTAATCTGATTCCGAGTTGGATGAAAAAAGATAAATCTTAATCTGAATCCGATTAGTGTAAAGCCCGATATTTACATTTAATCAGATTTGGATTCCGAGTGGGATGAAAAAAGATAAATCTTAATCTGAATCCGATTAGTGTAAAGCTCGATATTTACACTTAATCAGATTCTGATCTTAGTTGGATTTAGATTTGGATTCAATGCAAAATTAATACCAAATCTGAACCTGATTTTTAATCCGATCCAGATTCGACTAATTGGATTTGGTTTGAGATCGGGTTGCTTCCAACCCGTTGACATCCCTGAGTTCAATGAAGGCCTTTCAAGGAAGTTTTTTGAAATCCGCACTTTTTACAATGCCATCTCTCCTTCAATCTCCCTTTCTCATCCCAAAAATGGGACACCAAGCAGCAGAGACCGACGAAGATTTGGAGATATAGGCATTACCGAATCTGACTTAATCAGATTTGGACTTAGACTCAGAGTCGGAGGACAAAAAGACAGAAATAAAACCAAATCCGGATCCAACTAATCTTAAACCCAATATTTACACTTAATCGGATTTTAATCAGATTTGAAGTCGGATTTTGATGCAACTGAATTTGACTAATTGGATTAGTGTGACACATAGGGTTACATCCAACCCATTGACATCCCTAGAGTAGCTTTAATAAGCACTAACTATGCTTAATTACTACCAACTTGCTAATTTTTAATTCCACAAAGATACTAATAAGGCCAATTGTTTGAATTATTGAGCAACTACAGCTGCTACACATTCTATGGGACGTCTTCCCAACACAATTTTCAAAGACAATGTTTAATAAAACAGTATGACAAAAATGATATATGTAATTTTCGAAATCCATCCTACTTTCAAATTCGTAAATATTTGACTTGTTTAGGATCATTTTATCTTTCGCATGAAAAAACCTTCGTGCGATATATCGGTACGATCTTTAGGTATCGCAAACTCTTATTAAAAGGTAGATTCACACGTTTTTTTGTGGACCTCAATAAATCTGCATAATTGAATCAGCGAACTTCGTATAATTGAAAAATATTATAACTTTACAAATATTTTATTAAATTCACATATATAATATAAAGTTTGCATAACCAAATCTATGAACTTTCTGTAACCGAAACCTATCAAAACTTTGCAAGTATTCTACTAAATTCACATATATAATATAAAGTTTACATAACTGAATCTGCAAACTTCTTGTAACTGAAACTTGTCGTGACTTCACAAATATTCTACTAAATTCTTATATATAGTACGAAGTTTGCATAACCATATCTATAAACTTTCGGTAACTGAAACCTATCGAAACTTCGCAGACTAACTTTGCATATATAGTACGAATTTCATATAACCAAATCTGAGAACTTTATGTAACTGAAACTTGTCAAAACTTGACAAACTAACTTCATATATATAGTACGAAGTTCACATAACCAAATGTGTGAACTTCCTGTAATTGAAACCTGTTAAACTTCACAAATATTTTACTAAATTCACATATATAACACAAAGTTCACATAGAACTATATTGATCTCCTTTCAAGGAGATCACCAAATATAGGGCAATCAATGCAAAATTTTAGCATGCAAATTTTCTTGCATTCACATGCTTGCTGAATTATATATAAAGACATTTTTGTTTATTTTTTTTGTTTGTTTCTAGAAAGAATCCTATCCATTTTCTCTTTAAAACCCTAAGCATTTTCCCTCTACCTTTGTGGTGATTCTCATAAAAAAATTTTGTTGCATTTCGACAAGATTGTTGTATCATTCACATAAGTTTCCCATGTTAAGTCGAAAGGTGAGTTCCATACAAACAATCTCTCTCTCTCTATATATATGCATATTGTTTTATTTTATTCTAAACTTTTTTCTTTGTTCATAGATATAAACATTTAATAGCCCCATAAGTATTTGTGTTTTGATGTTGTTGTGGATATTTTTTCTATGTTTTCCTATATTTTATTTATTATTTGCCAACATATTTATTGTTTAGGGTTATTTTCATACACACATACACATATATATCTTAGGCCTTTCGTGATATATCTAAAAGGAAACACGACAATAGGAAGGGGAAAAACGTTGATGACCACCAACCACGTAGAAAGTCTGGTTGTATAGTTGTCTGAGCATGATTTTTACATGGACACATTGTTTACTAATGATGTAAGTATTAGGTTTGCATGTTTTTTTGTTTTTTGTTATGTTTGTATGCGGAGTCATTTGAATGTAAAATGAACGTATTACATATGGCAATTGCATATCATATGTATAGATTCATAGAAAGATTTATTCAAAATCACAAGCAATACATGGCAACGACAAAATGAACAAATAAAAACCATTTACCTTACCTCATATTTCTCAGTAAATCTTTAAAGCAGTAGTCCTCTTGTTTTTCTACCAATCTAAAGAAACTAAATGCTTAACATTATTTATAGCAAATGGTCGAATGTCCCAATATGAAAGAAGAAGCTCATACTTTCTTAGAGAACCAAAACATGTCGTATCCTTTTCAAGAATGTGATAAGGTAGAACAATATTACATACTCGTTTACTGGGGTAGAAACATGAGTCTCAAATTCACTTTTAAGCATTACTTATATCTTGAACTCGATATATGTTGTAGATCTTAATTTGTCTCAACTGGGGAAATGAACACTAGGTTTTGTGGGATATGACCATGAAAGAAAATGTGTTCAGGCATTATAATTTCACAAAGTCAGTATATAATGCAAATACTGTCATAAAAAATCTAGTACAGACTCATTACTTATTCAATAACATCTTTATTTTTCTCTTATATTAGGTAAGATAAATGTTAGGTTGCCGGTTAAATTTTTTACAAAGTATTTTGGCTATGACACTTACTTAGATTGGATGACTTGTCCTATGGATGTATTCCACAATAAGAAAATGAGTAATTACTTTTCACATGTGTATAAACCCAATACATACTTGTACATATTGACTTTTTATATGATTATTACAACAAATATTGTAGTATATTTTTCCTGATGTGTATGCTATACTTGGGCAAAAACATGAGTCGTAATTTCACGTATGTACATACTTATATTTCTTGTTTTGTTGTGTTCTTGTGATATAAGCTAATTAGTTGTTTGCTAATAACATTTTTTCATGCCGATGCAACAAAGTGCATGAAGCATATGGTCAATTACTTTAAAAAAATTGAGGAAGAAGAACAAAAAAATAGACAACCTAAAAAAAGGTAGTGATGGAGACAATGAAGCAAAATGGTCAACAAAAAAAAAACATCTCCTGCAAGGAAAGCGAAACCTAGTATCTCAAAAGGTGAAGAGGCCAAACAAAAAGATTCAAAAGAGGAGGTGGTGGAGGACTTTGATGAGGAAGTTGACATGAAACAAATATGAGATTTTTTGAGTCATTGTTGACAACATTGTAATAAGGTGTTTTAAATACATACTTTGTAAAATGAATTAATATATGTGCATTACAGAGCTTATCTTTTAATGATTGAATGAATGAGTATATGTATGACCATGTTCATTTTGAATCAATGAAATGAATATATGTATGAGCAGATTCATTTTGAATGAATGAATGAAATGAATGTATGAATATAAATATACATTAGAGATTAAAACCTCACTATAATTGAATGATATTCTCACATTAGGAGTACAAACTTGAAACCATCAGAATGATCACATATGAGAATTTTATCTTATCAATTGGACCACATTCACACATTAGAATGTGCGAACCTAAAACCATATTTGCGAATGTGGTCAAATATTTATGAATGTTCATCTTCGAGACTTGTGTGATCCACATAAAAATAACATGCGAAAGTTCCCACATTAACAAATATGTGACCATATTCACATATGCGGAGTTAACCTTATCAATTGGACCACATTTACACATTAGAATATGCAAACCTAAAACTATATTTACGAATGTGATCAAATATTTGTAGATGTTCATCTTTGAGACTTGCAAGATTCACATGAAAATATCGTGTGAAGGTCCCCACATCCACAAATATATGACCACATTCCCATATGAAGAGTTAACCTTATAACGGAAAAACCTAAAACCATATTTGTGAATATGGTCAAATATTTACGGATATCCATTTTCGAGACTTGAAGGTCCCTGCATCCACAAATTTATGACCACATTCACATATGGGGAGTTAACCATGTCAATTGGACCACATTCACACATTAGAATGTGTGAACCTAAAACCATATTTGAAAATGTGGTCAAATATTTACGGTTGTCTATCTTCAAGATTTGCGAGATCTGCATGAGAATAACGTGCGAAGGTTTCCACATCTACAAATATTTGACCACATTCGCATATGAGGAGTTAACTTTATCAATTGGACCACATTCATACATCGGATTGGGTGAACCTGAAACCATATTTATGAATATGGTCAAATATTTGTGGATACCCATTTTTCAGATTTGCGAGATTTGCATGAAAATAATGCACAAAAGTCTCTACGTCCACGAATATTTGACCACATTCGCATATGAGAAGTTAACTTTATCAATCAGACCACATTCACATATGAGAAGTTAACTTTATCAATTGGACCACATTCACACATGAATGGACGAACCCTAAAACCATATTTGCGAATGTGATCAAATATTTGTGGATGTCCATCTTTGAGACTTGTGAGATCTGCATGAATATAATTTGTTCATAAAATAATTCATTTCATTCATTTGGAAATGAATTTGCTTATACAATCATATATTTATTAAAAAATGAACATGCTCATATAACCATTCATTCTATTCATTCAAAAATTAGACCACCTGCTCATATGTGTGTATTTACTAAAAAATGAACATGCTCATACAATCTTTCATTCATTAAAAATAAACATGCATATATATATATATATATGTGTGTGTGTATTTATTGCAATAATTAAAAAATGAATCTGCTCATACATATATTCATTAAAAGATAAATCTATTACAAATATTTATAGTATATACATTCTTGTTACAAAGATTCATCCTATATACATTCTTATTACAAACAGTATATACAAACAAAAGAATATTTATAAAAATGATATATGTTTGTGAATGTATCTATATAAAAGAAACAACCACATAGTGATAAATTTAAATGTAAAAAACAAAATGACACTACAGATAAATTTCAGTTTTACTAGCTAACATCTGTGCCAGTAAAAGCCTCGTCAGTAAAGCTTTTACTGGCGCAATTTACATTTTCCAATGAAAAAGACTTTAACTGGCGCAACTTTTACGCTAGTAAAAAACTTTTCACTGGTCCATTTTCTGCACCAGTTGCGCCAGTAAAACATTTTGCTGGTGCAAGCGCCACTTTTACTGACACACTGTTTAGTGCGCCAGTAAAAGTGGAAAAATAATGTGCGCCTTAGCTTGAGGCGCCTCTCACCTTGAGGCGTACGCCTCATAGCGTATGCCTTAGGGAAAATGCCTTTACTGGCACAACTCTAATACAATATAAACCAACATGTCATCAAATTCAAAAAATCTATGTAGGGAGCTTTCATTACAGAAATGAAGAAAAACCCTAAAAGAAAGCAATCAGATGATAAGTGGTTGTGACATCATAAGAAAGAATGGATTTGACATACTGTCTTCTATTTTAAATTTTATGGCATCTTCTGTGAACTTTATCTTTAAGTCAAGTTCTGATGTTGCTTCTTCTCCTTTAGCAATAATTCTATCAATATCTTCATCAGTGATTGTGCTGTGTTTGGAGCTGAAAAACATTTCAGCACCAAACCTCACCATTTGCAGCAATTTATCCTTGTTAACATCTGCAACAAAAGCAATGTAAAGAGTTACAATCTCATTCTCAAAATAAAGCAATTAAATGAGAGTTTACCCATTGAGGATTTAGAAATTAGAACAATGGACAGAATGCATACTTTTCTGATCTGCCAATCAATCTTGAAGGTTTATTGCAAGCAAAATTACAGACAAAATTCAAACCTTCCAGATGGATGCAAAGCATATTCACTCAATAAGAGGTGGTTTTGAGAATGGTGAAGGACGAATTGTACATGGTCTCCTTAAACCCTTCTCCTTTTTCATTTTTCTCTTTTTTAAATAAAAGAATAGACAGGCCATGTCACCAACCCAACACCCACTCCTAATGCAAGAACAAAAGAGGCATTTGAGAACCTTCATTTCAACAATTTAGAAAGTATTAATCTTCTGGGACATCAATAACAGCCACATATCTGGCTACATTCTGTATAGAGGATGCGGCATGGATTGAGGTGCACTCTGTAGTCTGTACACATGGTCAAGTTCACGCAATTGAAATTAAAAGATGCTATAGACAAAGAAACATAATAGTTATGAATGACTATTTTTTTACAAGAAGAATCTTCAAGCCTTCTACCATGCTAAAAGGTCCCACAATAGCATCAAGGGCTTTTTTGGGAGAATTGAACTTTTTTCCTCCATTTGTTGTGATACTTTGTTCGTATTTTATTTGAAAAAGTCTTTAAAATTACAAGAAATTGAAAATATTGCAATATCTTGGAGATTATCCAGAGAGGATAAAGAAATTGAAGAGAACACCTATAGATGAATATACCACAAATTAAGGTGGAAACATTTGAAGGAGAGCATCTAAGAACATAGACGTCATACCACCCATGAAGAGAACTAAAATTTTGTCAACGTCTGTGCAACCAATAGGTAATCAAACATGACAATTTATGTTCAAGCATAAAACATAGTTTATAAATATAAACTGCAACTAAAGTTTATAACTAAGAAAAAAGGAGATGAAAAACAGAGGGTCATATAGCTTACAATTATTTCACTTGCCCTAGCATTCACAAATTCTCCACTCTTCTTCTTATGGGTCTTTATGAAAAACTCAACTTTGCTAGGTTCTGTTCCGTCTCCTATTTGAGCCTTCTATCCTCATGAAAGAAAGTACAAATTGATTAGCAACATTTAGTGGAAGGAAATTACATGCAATGCTAACAAAAAATGAGAACCATTAGTTACCTCCTCTTCAAGTATACGTGCATAGCTCTTTGTGCCTGTAGTGTGAAGACAGATTTGCTTTGAACGATTGACCTTGTTTCCCTTGCTCAGCTTCAAAAATGTGGAACAAACACAAACTATCATACCTCCAAACATGTAAAAATTACATCAAAACTTACCATTTTAACTGCAACATTCTCAGCACATACCCGAAGTAATATTGTCAAGTTGGCTTCCTAGTTGGCCTAACACAACAGATAATCATTTTCTCTGCTTACCCAAAGTAAAGCCTTATCAAACTGAAATCAGACTAAACAGTGATGCAGTTTCTCATCCACCGGTCCTATTGTCTACTACACGTGACCACCAAAAGACGAGCAAGAAATGAAAGGTGTGCAAAAAATAATGCAAGACTACATAAGCTATGGAGATGATGATCTTAAGATTTATCTTCCATAGAGGAGTAGCTGCCCACCAAGTTACTGAGGTAGTAGACACTAAAAGGTTAGTGACCAAACCAATAGGAAACCAAAAACAAGTAAATTGAGGTGATATTACAATGAACTGATAGTGCATAAATGTCCTTAGGGATCTCACCAAAGAAATTCAAGGTTGACACTTTTCTAGACTTGAAGTGATGGAGGAACCAGAAGTAGGCAAAAAGACAAAATTCTTGAAGACAAGAAGAAATCACAAAAAACTTGAAAAGGCAAAGGAAAGTTGCATACTATTACATGACAGATAATAGAAAAGAATGATAAAAGATCAATTTCTTGCAAAAATATTATGATGTTTCACAATATTTCTTTGAGAACATAGAGGGGTGATGCAATTCTCATGATGTTTCTTGAAAGATTTTAGCATTGTAGAATATATCATGATGCTATTTTGCAATTTAATTGCTTGAATATCTTTTTACTATGCTTACAAGTTTCTCTGTAGACAAATGGAGGAACGAGTTGTTGGATTAACCACCACGATAGACGTGGTGGTTATCCACGATTTGGATACATCCCCACATCAGGGATGATCCATCCGATAAATATGCATACGATAAGGGGGAACGGTTACGCAAACCGTTCCCACCGTATGCTTTATAAAGACTGGGTATCATGAGCGACCCATGTAAAGTGAATACAAGACGGAAAATCGAAGGTCTACTCACCGACTGCATCTGGTAGCCTGGACTCGTGAAGGGCTGCAGTCCAGCTGAGCAGAAAGCTCCGGCAACCAATTCCGGCGACCACAGTAGCTCCATCAATGGCGGCATCAGGTACGCTCTGCTGTTTTCTTTTTATGCAGGGCCATCACCACGCTGCGGAACGCCGATTGAGGCCTTGCCAGAAAACCCCCAGTCGGACCCAACAATGGGTTATGGGCCCACACCTCGCTTCCGCTGCGGGGTGTGCTCTGGGTCGACCAGCAAAGCAGGTCACCGTGGGGTGACGCTGCTGCTGGTCACCGACGCCTGTCGCCGGCACCGGCGACTGTCGCCGTTGGGCGACAGACTGATAAAAAAAAAAAATCTGTTACCTCTGTTTTGGGTTTTTTTTCTGTCGGCGAGGACACCGCCGGCGTTTCACTCCTTCATCCGCCATTAAAGCGCTGCTGGGACCGTCGCCAGCGACTATTGAGTCGCCGGATTTCTAAAAAAGCTTCTGCGGCTTCAGTTTTTCGCCGGCGGTTGTTTTCGCTGGGGGAGAAACACCATCAGGAGCGACAGTGTTGGTCGTCGGCGGGGGGGCATCGCCGGCAGGCGGCGTGGGTCGCCGACCGGCGACATTGGTCGCCGGCAATGAAAAGAAGGGGAAAACCCCTCTTTTCTAAAAGATCAGGTTTTCTGCCCTTTTTCAATTTTTTTTTGTTTCGGGTAGGGTTCATTTTCTAAACCGGACCCGCCCACCCGAATCCGATCCATAAAGTTGATTCGGATCGGATCCGGGATTCGGGTGGGTACCCGCTCGGGTCTGACTCGGATAAAGTAAACCCCGGGTCAGACCCGGATCCAGTAATACCGGGTCCGACCCGGATCCGGCCATTACCGGGTCTGACCCGAATCCAGTCATTACCGGGTCCGACCTGGATCCAGTCATTACCGGGTCCGACCCGGATCCTGACAGTATCGGGTCCGACCTGGATCCAGATTTTACCGGGTCTGACCCGGATCCAGATAATCCCGGGTCTGACCCGGATCCAGTTTGTAGTCGGGTCTTACCCGGATCCAGGAGGGTCCAGGCACTATTTGGCCTGAACCGGATCAAGGACTGACTCAGCTTCTTTCCGGGACCGGTTCGGAACCGTTTTTGGTCGGTTCCTTCCAGTTTCTCACCGGTTCCGAGATGCTAAGACCCTGTTTTCTTAAATATAAGGAAATACAGGGATTTTGACATACGATTATAGGGTTTTTATGAACTTTTGTTCATACTTGACCCAGTTCATAAGGTTTAGAACCGGTTCGGACCCTTGGATGACCGGTTCGGGGCTGTTTCAGACCGGTTCAGAGTGCTTTAAAACCGGTCCGTGAAACATATGACAGGTTCATTCAGTTTTAGAACCATTTCGAGAGTCATATGTCTAGTTCATTCGGTTTACGGACTATTTTAAGATATTATTATATATATATAATATTGGCATTAAGGATAGTCAGATAACTTAGTGTATTCATGTCACCAAAGTGACTGAATACACGTATGTTGTCAAAATATTATACTATCATATAGTTTTAGTCAATATTACTGTTGTACTTATATTCATAAAACGATAAACGACCCAAAGGTACTTTTATCGTGTTTGGAATTTAAGTAGGGTAGAATAAGGTAAATGTGTCGAGATACATCACACATGAGTATCCAAAGGTACCTTGTGTTGATGGTCTAACTTCACAAGAACCTTAGTTTTACCGAATATGGTCGGTAGGCAAAGTGGTTTCGCGTGTCGGAGCTCTTACCAAAGTAAGACTCTGATGACCCCCTTCACTCGCCTGGAAAGAAGCATATCAAGGGCCTTTATTATTTTGCTTTTTCCACTAAAGTTTTAGTCTTGTAAGAATGTTTCTTGATACGTGTTTTTTGTCATGCAGTTTCGAGTTCTGTGATTTTAGATGGCTCTAACTCTATACCTTTTCTAGATGGATCCAATTTTAGTGATTGGAAAGAAACTGTTTTATTTGCATTAGGGTATATGAATCTAAATCTGGCCCTAAAGATAGATGAACCTGCTGCCCTCACTGATTAGAGTACTGCTGATCAAAAGATTGCTTTTGAGAAGTGGGAGCGCTCGAATAGACTTAGCTTGTTGCTTTTGCAATCTAAAGTAGCTAAGAACATTCGAAGTGCTATCCCACAATGCAGAACAGTGAGAGAATTTATGAATGCCATTGAGGCACAATTTGTGAGTTCAAACAAGGCCAAAGCCAGTACCCTGATGTCAAAACTGATATCTATGAAATATACTGGAGGGGGAAACATTCGCCAACACATTTTGGAGATGAGAAACATAGCGTCTCAGCTGAATGACATGAAGCTCACCATCTCTGATTCTTTCCTAGTGCATTTAGTCCTAACATCCTTACCCTTGGAATACAGACATTTCAAAATCTCGTACAACACACATAATGATGAATGAATATTTAATGAACTTATGTCCAAGTGTGTTGAAAAAGAAGAGAGGATGAAAGGTGAGAAGGTGCAGAGTGCACATATGGCTTCTCATACGTCCAAGGTAGGACCAAGGAAGAATGCATTTAAGAGAAATGCTAGGAAGAAGCCAACTGGAGATAAGTCATCCCAAGACAAGCAATCCAACTCTGCTCCCATAAAGTGCTTCTTTTACAAGAAGAAGTGACACATGAAGGCAGATTGCATAAAGTATAAGAAGTGGTTGGAAAAGAGAGGTAATTTGTCATTAGTTTCTCATGAATGTAACTTATTATATATTCCTGAAAATAGCTGGTGGATTGATTCTAGTGCTACTGTTCATATTTCCAACTGTCTACAGCTGTTCCTGAGCAGAAGGGAACCAATAATGCATGAGAAAAACATCTATTCGGGAAACAAGATGCGTTCACATGTGAAGGGTATTGGAACTTGCAGGATTACTCTGAATACGGGCGTAGTTTTAGATCTTCATGATGTCTTTTATATTTCAACGTATAGTATAAACTTAATTTCAATTTCAAAGTTGGATAAATTTGGATATTGTTTTAAGTTTGAAAATTCTAAATTGTTCATATTCAGAAATTCAATTGAAATTGGTTCTGCATCAGTTTATGATGGTTTATATAGATTGAATGTGAAGATCCAAACTCAGGAGTCTTTGACTTCTGAATACGCATTAGTTGGAAATAAATGTAGCATAACAAATGATAAATCTTACATGCTTTGGCATCGAAGGTTGGGTCATATCTCTGAAAAGAGAATAAAGAGATTTGTAAATGAAGGGATCTTGCAATCTCTAGATTTTACTGACAATGACCCATGTGTTGATTGCATAAAGGCTAAGCATACAAACACATATAAAGAGGGTGCCAAACGCAGTAGTGAGATATTAGAAATAGTCCATACGGATGTATGTGGACCGTTTTCTCCCTGTTACACAAGCGAAAAATATTTCGTCACCTTTATTGATGACTATTCTCGGTATATGTATCTCTACTTGATTTTCAAAAAATCTGATGTTTTTCAGATGTTCAAGGAATTTAAGAAAGAAGTAGAGAAACAAACCGATAAGGTTATTAAGATAGTCAGGTCTGATAGAGGTGGTGAATATTGTGGTAGGTTTACTGAGATGGGGCAAAGGGAAGGACCATTAGCGCGATTTCTGAAAGAGAAAGGTATAATGCCTCAATATACCATGCCTGATAGTGCCTATCAGAATGGTGTAGATGAAATAAGAAATTGTACGCTTAAAGAAATGGTCAGAGCCATGTTGAATTATTCAACACTTCCCATAAAGTTGTGGGGTGAAGCCTTAAGGACCGCTGTGCATATTTTGAATAAGGTTCCTACGAAATCTGTGCCTAAAACTCCTTACGAGTTGTGGACAGATAGAAAACCATCACTGTCTTATATGCACATATGGGGATGTCCTGCAGAGGCTAAACTGTATAACCCCCACATTAAAGCCTTTGATCCAAGAACAACCAATGGATATTTCATTGGTTATCCAGAAAGATCAAAAGGGTACAGGTTTTATTGCCCATCTCACTCACCACAGATTGTTGAAACGGATAAGGCTAAATTCCTAGAAGATGGTTCAGTAGGATTAAGTGCACTTCAAAGCATTGGTTTTGAGGAAATACAGGATCCAGTTTCATCACATGTTAAGGAAAACATTGAAAAATACCACATTGTTGTTTTAATGATGGTGTGGTTGATCATTCGATTGTTAATGCACAAATCCAAAGTGAACCTATTGTGGACAATGCGGAAGAGCACGAACATGATGATCAGGTTCAATCTGAGCCTGAGGAACGACCTGTTTGGAGATCCACAAGGATTAGGAGATCTGCCATACATCCTGATTATGTGGTGTACCTTCAGGAGCCTGGTGATTTTATAGATATGGATAATGACCCGTTGAATTTTATGGAAGCTGTTGAAATCAAACAATCTTCGCACTGGATTGAAGCCATGAAAGAAGAGTTGGACTCTATGGCTAAAAATCAAGTGTGAGATCTTGTCACGTTACCTAAAAGAGTAAAGCCCGTAGGGTGTAAATGGGTCTTTAAGACCAAGAAGGACTCCAAAGGTAACATAGAGAGACATAAAGCAAGATTGGTTGCTAAATGATTCACCCAAATGGAGGGCATTGACTATAATGAGACATTCTCTCCTGTCTCAACTAAGGAGTCAATGAGGATTATTCTGGCCCTCGTAGCTCATTATGACTTAGAGCTACATCAGATGGATGTGAAAACAGCGTTCCTCAACGGGGATCTGAATGAAGAGGTATACATGGAACAACCTCTTGGTTTCTCTGAAAATGATTGTTTGGTTTGTAAGCTTAACAAATCAATATATGGACTTAAACAGACCTCCCGACAGTGGTATATTAAATTTTTCCAAGTCATTGTGACTTTCAGGTTTACAGAAAACATTATTGATCAATGTATATACCTTAAGAAAAGTGGGAGTAAGTTCATTATATTGATGTTGTATGTGGATGACATCTTACTTGCAACCAACGATATAAAGTTGCTTTCAGAGATAAAATAGTTTCTTGCATCACATTTTGATATGAAAGATATGGGTGAGGCTGCTTACGTTCTTGGCATTGAGATTCGTCGAGACCGAGCAAAAGGGTTTCTAGGCCTCTCCCAAAGATCCTATATAGAAAATGTGTTAAAGCGATATGGGATGGAGAATTGTTCTCCTAGTTCTACACCCATATCAAAAGGTGACAAGCTGAGCCTAAAGGATTGTCCACAGAACGATATTGACAAAGCACAGATGAGTGCTTATCCATATGGTTCAGTTGTTGGCAGCTTGCAGTACGCGCAAACATGTTCTCGACCAGATATTTCTTTTGCAGTAGGGGTACTTGGCAGATTTCAGTCTAACCCAGGTTTACCCCATTGAAAGGCTGCCAAGAAAGTCTTATGGTACTTGCAAGGGACAAAAGACTATATGTTAACGTATCATAAAGTTGATCACCTCGAGGTCATTGGCTACTCAGATGCGGATTTAGGAGGATGCCTTGATAGTAGAAAGTCTACTACTGGGTACGTCTTCTTACTTGCTGGGGGAGCGATCTCTTGGAGGAGTGGAAAGCAGCCGACCACTGCTGCCCACACCATGAAGGCAGAATTCATAGCATTGTACGAGACTACATCGCAGGCTATATGGTTAAAGAACTTTATATCACAGTTAAAGGTGGTCGATTCCATTGGGAAGCCACTAAAGGTCTACTGTGATAATGAAGCTGCAGTGTCCTTTTCGAACAACAACAAAAGTACTACGTCATGCAAGCATATGAAATTGAAGTATTTTGTTGTTAAAGAAAGGATGGAGAATCATTTAATGCATATTGTTAATATTGGTACCAAAGAGATGATCGTTGATCCTCTTACTAAAGGGCTAGCACCGGGATTATATTCCGAACATGTAATGAGGATGGGATTGTTAAACTCTTTTTGACATATGCATATAAATAAAGTGATCACTTTCAGTTTTGATTCTCATTATGGTTGTTGTCAATCTCCTAAGGATTAGAGATTCAACTAAGGACCTTTAGAATAGATTATAAAGGTCATTCTATTCATCAAGTTATTCCCATAAGGTTTTCTGGTTAAAAGATTTATCGTCGGATCAAGTGGGAGAATGTTGGATTAACCACCACGATAGACGTGGTGGTTATCCACGATGTGGATACATCCCCACATCAGGGATGATCCATCCGATAAATATGCATACGATAAGGGGGAACAGTTACGCAAACCGTTCCCACCGTATGCTTTATAAAGACTGGGTATCATGAGCGACCCATGTAAAGTGAATACAAGACGGGAAATCGAAGGTCTACTCACCGATTGCATCTGGTAGCCTGGGCTCGTGAAGGGCTGCAGTCCGGCTGAGCAGAAAGCTCCGGCAACCAATTCTGGTGACCACAGTAGCTCCATCAATGGCGGCATCAGGTACGCTCTGCTGTTTTCTTTTTATGCAGGGCCATCACCACGCTGCGGAATGCCGATTGAGGCCTCGCCGGAAAACCCCCAGTCGGACCCAACACGAGTATCCCCAGTGAATGTGTTATTTGAGAAATCTCTGCAGCACTGAACATAAAAGACAATTAATCTAATTTAGTAAAGAGACTAACTAATTACATAAGAAGTACAAAGCAACATGTTTCCAAACAAAGATTTAGAAGCACAATTCAAGTGATAAATAGTTTATAATGTTATGGACACTTTACACTTTAAAAAGGTCAAAACTAACATTCACAAAAATAAACCTCATCTAAAGAAAGCTGGAAAAAAGTGATTTATAAAGAAAAACATGTCTACTTTTATCGAACCAAACATGATAGTCATGTTACAAAGTACTATGCTGAGTCACCTTTAAATGGAGTTGACCATCAAGAAGCATCCAAATGGTTCAATTTTGTACAATTAAAAGTTGTCTTGAAAACTACAAGTGAATTGCAATACACAGTTGAGGAAAGTAAAACTAATACTTTTTTATCCATTTCAAATAAATGACTATTTGAGAATAAAGTGTCCTTCAATTAAAGGTGACAAAATAGGCCCTCCCTTTTGGTCCAATATTCTTCATCAAGAGGTAAAGCCAGATGCTCCAGAACATAATGTGGAGAATATCAAGTCATAAACAGATACTCATTGACCTTTACAAGGAAAAACAGTGATGATGAGAAACATTATCATAAAAACATATGGAGTAGGTGCATTTACATAAAATCGCAATTTGTTCAGAATGAATCGCTACTGGAATAAGAAGCATGCCATTTCTTGAGGAATTGATTGTTAGCAAAGGAGCATTGCACTATGAGGAAAAACAGAAAAAAAAGATGCATAGTTTATATAATACCATTGAAAGCATTTGATCTCTTGTATATGAATCTGCTGTATGCTAATCAAGTCGCCAAGCTGTTTAATATCCAGCCAAAAAAGAAACAACAGAACAAAAGAAAAAAAATGTGGCCTTTAGAAATTTTTGGTTTGTAAACCTTAGGGTGCCAAAAGTATTCATATTTGGAAGCTATCAGTAGTGCAGTAAGCCCAACCAACTGTATCTCTTTTTTCTTAATGACATTCACAGACAAAATCTGTCAAGCAGCTCGACCATGAGAAAGACAGTCGGGCATCAACTCAAATTTCATGTGGACCTCAATCAACCAATTGATCAGTATTGCTCGCATTCTAGGAGTGATATCTGTCTGAATATTCAAGTAATTTGCACGGGATGAAGTCTGTGCCTGCCACAGAAATTCCAGCAGTGAGAAAACACCAGATCAATTATACAACGTAATAAACATAAAAGTGTAGCAAAAAGAAAAAGAAATGACATAAAAAAACATTGAAACATAGTATCTGATGGATACATCTATAGGAAAACTTCTTACCAGTACACGAGAATAGTATGCTTGACATTGTGGTAAGTTAAACAATAGGCTTGCGCACAGATGCACTTGCAGATATGTGTTCGTGTATGTGCATGCGTGTGTGCGTGTGTGTGTGTGTGTGTGTGTGAGAGAGAGAGAGAGAGAGTCCTCATCATGAAACGTACACAAATACCCAAATCTTTCAAGAGGAGATAGAGTAAGAAGCCATTTCTGCATAGATGATCCATAACAGAGCTATGCATTACCTCCATAGTCGAATAGAACTGATAGATGTCATGTACATATTCAGAGTTCATTGTCATTATCATCTATATTTGGAACCTCACCCTGTTTGTAATATAGGCCATCAATTTGAGCAAAACCCAATCAAAATATTGTCTATAGACATTTAAGAATATGAATGAATAACCAAGACAATGAAGCCAAAAAATACCTCAGATTTAGCCATCAGCATAGAAGTGAAAGATTTTCGCCTTTTCCCCTTTGGTCTGGCAACAACTGTTGTAATGGTCGTCCCAATTGATGGGCATCTGTTCGTCGAAACCCACATGGATGACATTGAGTCCACTGCCGGAGATCAACGAGGCGGTCTCGTTCCAAGCCCCGCCGGCCTCGACAACGATCCAGACGAGGACCCCCGGAACGATCATCAGCGTGTGCATCAATCCGGTGAGATGGATGATCTGGAAGGTCCGAACTTAGGTGGGCGTGATCACGATCCTCCTCCTCCAATTCTTCACTTTATAAATCCTTCTATGCTGGGCCTGAACCCTATCGATCAGCGTGTCCGCTCTCATCACCTCCTCCTGATTCGGATACCATGCCGGGGGACGGCGACGAGACAACTTCCGAGACCGGCAAAAAATGGGGGAAAAGGGCGTCCGACTGGAGGAGGAGAAAGGCGTCCAGGATTTAGGGTTTTCGAGAGTGACTGAAAAGAAGAAGGGAGAGCGCCCTCCCACTAAAACATGGTTTCACTGGCGTAATGTTTAGTGCGCCAGTAAAACATTTTTCTGGCGTACTTAAGAGGGTTCACTTGTACACTTCTAAGTGCGCCAGAAAAATCAAAAATTGCTGGCGTCGGTAAATTTCATATTTTACTGGCGCTAACAAAAATAGCGCCCGTGAAACGTCTTTTACTGGCGCTCATTTGAATACGACAGTAAATCGAACCAGAATCTGGATTCCAGTAAGATCTTATGTGGTAGGTTTGAATCCAGATACAAACCGCATGTTGTAATACTGAACCCAGTAAAAAAAATAAAAACTAAGCTACTCACAAAAATGAAATCGGATCATACTTTGATGTGTATTCAAATGAGATCTTACCTAAATTAGTGATCCAAGTCCATTCTGAATAACAAAATCTGATTTAGCAAATAAGAACCTGATCCGTATCCACATTCAAATCTTATTAGAGGGATCCAAATCCAGAATTAGTGTATCGGATTTGGATAAGATATCTGACTGTCTGATCCGTTTGCAGGCCTACCTGATAGGCTTCCTTCTGCATTTATGCAGGGTTTGATTTTGGACTGATGTTGCCAACACACACAACAAAAGTGAATTGGTTATATAAAAAATGTACAAATAGATAAAAAAACAAAAAAAAGGGTTAGATACAGATTGATGTAATAGTGCATACAAGGAAACTAAAATATGTTTACCAACCAAATATGTTTGCTGCTGTGAATTGTTCACAGTTTTTGTTTACAAATCTAACCCTGCAAAGGATTTTGGCACGCATGATCCATTTGCTTGGAATCGACTGTTAGATCATGGATCAAGAAATACAATTTTTTATACATAAATATTTATGAAAATAGTTAGAAAACCAAAACTGGGTTAGAAATAGACAGATGTAACAATTCATGGGCTCAACATGATGAACTTAAATGGATATGGATCTGGATCAACCCAGGTATGACCCTTTAAATGCCCTACTTTTGGACCTCACCACTTTAAAGTGCATTTATTCTCTGACAAATTTCCAGGCTAAGAGGGTTCATTGTTCCCACATGATGTGCACTTTCCGACTACCGATGCCTTCAGTTGAAATTTCCAGCCGGATTCCACACTGAGTATAATCAAGCAGATATCTTTCAATTCAACAATGAAATTTGTTTTCTAATTTTCAAAAATCTCTTAAATCTTCAAAGTAAGGCAATTGAAGTTCTAAAGAAAGGGCTCTAAACAATATCCACTGATGCACTTAGATCTCAATCTCATGAATGCCACTTTTCTCCAATTAGCTAAGGCTGGTAATAGAGCTAAATGAAATCAAACATGGGTCATCTAGGCTCGGCTCATTTACAGAAAATCATCGCTCAGGCTTGGCTTGTCTGGCTCATCTGAGCCCAGCCGAGAGAGACTTTTTGGAAGCGAGAAAGATGTAGGAAATACGTTTGGAAGCAAGAAAGATGTAGGAAAACGTAATGCAAAATGAAAATTTTGTACAGTTTTTTCTACCGTTCCAAACTAGAGAGACTGTTTCACTGAAAAACTTTTTCTAAAAAGTACACTTTTTTGATAGAAAACATTCCTTCATAAGAGTGGGTGGAGAAATGTTTTTTACAAGATAAAATTTATTGTTACACTCCCCCACCGCCCAGCTTACCACATCTCACCATCACCATCACCATCCATCTTACCATCACCCACCACCACCCTCCTCGTCCTCTCTCTCATTTTTTCACTCTGTTTTTCTCATATTACACAAACAAGCGAAAAACTATCTTTTAAAAAACTTCTCATAAAAAACTCTCATGAACAAAATTTTCTTTTCTAAAGAGAGTTTTCCTCTCTTCCAAACGTGCTCTTGAAGACTTAATAAGATAATAACCACCAACTTCCTTATGATGATAGAGATTGTGGGCTCCCTTTGACAAGGAGGTATCATACCTATAAATCCATAAACATTCTAAAAAGCCCACACTAATAACATGGAAATGTATGGGCTTGGGTGTCTGTGACTCCAACTGGGGTTTACCTTTTCGAGGGCAAGCTGGAATCGGTTCTGGGCTAGGGTTTTTTGTCAAAAAAAAAAAAAAAAACACATGGAATCAACATCAGTGTCGCTGTTTGACTTAAAGTGCCATCACATGGCAGGATTCCAAAAACCACACCAAGGACATCATGTCAAGAGCACATCACAATTGAAGAGGCTAAGTAATGAGCTACTACCCAACTAAACCCAACAAATTGGCAATATTGCTTTTAACCTTCTCTCTGTTCGGGACTCACTGTTGATATGCACACATTTATGAGAGGAAACTAACCACACTACTATGACTTGGACAAGTCATAGTAGTATGGTTGAGTTGCCCGCGTGGCCAGCAGGTGAGTTGTCAGGATGAAGACGCCAGATCAAACCCCGCTAGTGCATGGGCACAGCCTTAGCTTTCAAAGGTGGCCCATATAAAACAGGGTAGTCGGGGGTCCCACCCAGGGTTTTCTTTGCTTTCATCATCATCAAAGGAAAAAAAAAAAACTATGGCTTGGACAAGTTAAGTCCTTCAGGCTTGGAGCCTTTTCCATGTGGACGTACAAGTGATCACATAAATGATGCCGAATAGTTTGGGCTGCACTATAATAACTGAGGGATCTTGGGTTCGAATCCCATAAGGGTTATCTTAGAGCTTGCCTATATATAGAATTTCTGGAGAAATTTAGGGTTTGGATAAGAACCAGTTAACTACGACAGTGTGTCACTAGAATTTTGAGAGGATCAAAGTCTGTGGTATAGGTAAACATGCCCTTGATGTCATTCATATATGAAGTCCGTAGTCCATATACAAGGTATTCATGCATCCCATTAGGAGAAGATCGAGGGCATGATATAAATAGATAGGGATGCCAAATGGGTCGGATCTAGAATGTGGGGTTTTGATCCAAGAGCAAAATGATGCTCCTATATCATTCAGGATAAACATGGCACTAGGGATGCTCCCGCGAGTGGCCACCCCTTCTAGGAGTACCTGCCTTACCGGTGGCGGTGGACGCCAACCATCGGCTGCCCTGTTTGTTTCACAAAACCCATATGTGGTTTGCTGAAAAGAAAAGGGCTTCTTGTCATAGAACCAACCCAACCAGTTCTCATAAACGGTTCAAATCAAGTATCAGTATCTAACCCCGTTTTCTTGTACAAGACCCTCTTATGGGTGTTTTGGGTCTGGATTCGTACTGGTTCACACCTGTTCTGACCCATAACACCTCAATTTTGGGTCTGATCCTAGGAGTCCCTCCTCTAAATTGGATCCAATCTCATGATTTTGGTTCAAAATCTCTTTCGGTTCCATTTCACATCCGTACTTTGAGTCTTGCTTCAAAATATCTGAGTCAAATCTAGTTCTCTTACCCATATGAGTCCTTGAACCCCGTTTTTAACTCTTACCCATCCCAAATCCTGTCAAATCTAGTTTGACTTGACCTAACCTATCCATTTGACCCTGGACCTACCCTAACCTATTTGGATCCTATTAAGATTAACATGGATCTAGTTTGTCCTATTTGGATCCAAGTGCATCTTAAGATGGATCTTTCTGGTTTGATTGATGTTATACAAGAAGATCTATTTTGTTAGATGCTACACTAGCCATTGGGTGATCAGTTCTTCACTAAGCACTTGTGTGAGCACTCTTCGGATCAGATCACACTAGTACTAATTAACAGATATGTGCCTGCCAAAAGGATCGAATGGATTGTTATTTCTTACAGCTAGAGCATGATTGGAATAAGTGTAAGAGGAATCAAGACTCGAGGACAAGTCTTTCTACAACCCGAAAAGAATGATGCAGGAGCAGAGCAATTCATATCCCACTCTACTTCATTAATTGGATCATTTGAGATCCATGACATTTAGTTTGAATATTTGAATTATTTTATAATGGATCTTGGATTTAAGATCCGGGTTTTATTAGATTAGGATGAGATTATTTTTTAGTGTGTTACCAGTTTAGGGAGTCTAATAGGATTAAAATTCATCCCCTATAAATACAGGAAAGATCTAGGATTAGAGCAAGTAAACTTGAGAATTAAGAATTGAGATTGATTTTAGTATTTCCAGTTATTTGATTTATTCCCTGCTTTTGCGTTAATTTTCTGTATTTTCTAGCGATTTATCATATTTCTCAGTCTTTTCTAGATATAATTATAATGGTTAGAATTTCTTGTAAATCGAGCCATCCGGGTTTACATAAGGTTTTGTAACTTTTAATTTAGGGGTTTTGAATCCAATTCCTATCCGAATCTCCATATGTATTTAGCTGTTCCGAATCTAAACCATCAGCATCCCTATAAAAAGAACGTTGGTGGATGGTGGTTTTCATGACAGTGAATTGCATCCATTTAAGGCACCTCAAACTTAATTGACTCTCTAAAAAACTGAGGATCAAGTGGAGTTTAGTTACTTGTGTAATAATTTAGGATGCTACCTAAAACAACTAACAAGAAATGAATTAAGCAACATGTTAGTGTGGCTTTTATAGGCAATTTATTATTGTTATGCTTTATAATATTGTTGAGGGGGATTTATGGAAACAAGTCGCCCATAGGTATAATATTTGAATCAAATTTCTTTTGTAGATTGTTACATTCCAATTCTTTCCGGACACTTCCAAATAAAACCATAAATTGGATACTAAATGTGTTGGCATGAGCTTACCAGTGCAGTTATGCACTCTTAAAAAAAATCATTTTTCTAAAAGATTTAAATTTTTGTGCTTTAGTGTGTCACTCCAAAGCATAGTCACCGGAAGAACACTTTCGAAGCGGGAAGTGCCACGCTTGGGGGAATCTCGCTTCTCATTTATGGGAAGCGTTCTTCCCATTTGTGGAAAACACGTTTTCCACTTGCTCATCAAATCACTTCCCCTTTGTTTTTCCCTCGCTTCTTCCATGTTTTTTTGGTTTTTTTATTTTAATATTTATTTTTTTGCTTCTCCCTTATTCTCCCTCGTTCCTTCACATTTCCTTTTTTGCTTCTCACATGCTTCCACAATCCCTTCTAAAATGAATCCCGTTTCTTGCTTCTCACTACTTTTTAACACTCGCTTCTCCACTTCAGCTTCATGTCGTATCCATTTCACTTCCTGGTAACTATGCTCCAAAGTCCTTTTGATGGCCCATGTTGAAGTGAGATCTATATGATCCGATCAATTGTACAAGGCTATGGTAGCAATAGAAGTGGAGAAACCTTAACCTGCAATGCCAAGGGGTTTATGATAGTCGTGGTTTCAAAAGATCATAGTTAAGGCTTTAGAGGGGCTTATGCCTTTGATAACTCGTGGGTCTACTGACCTTGGAGGATTAAGCCTCTTTGCTAGAAAAAATGGCTTGTACCTCTTGCTTAAAGAGGCTTAAGTTCATGAAAAGTTTTAAGCATGTTAAAAATGAATTTATGGGACCTTTATGCATGGATGCAGAATTGCAACGGGGGTAAAGATGTCACTGTTACGCTCGAAATTGCAAGGGAGTCCACACTCTGAACCCTTTCACAAGTTTAAATGCCTTTAGTAACTGAAATTGTTATTTTCTGTGAATGCTTGTATGATTTCTTGAATGATTCATCATCTCTGTACCATACTCTTTTCACTGCATTTATAGTTGTGAAGAGTTCAAGTTTTTGGGATACACCCTTAGAAGAAATCCCTTCATCCCCAAGAGACATGTCTCTTGCATTTGAGTATTGTGACTGTTGGAATGGCCCCCCAACAATCACCTTATGGCCACATGGCCTTACATCTCCTACTTGGCCATAAGGGATTTTCTGTGTTTATATGCTTGTTCTCAACCGAAACCTTGTATACACACTTTCCGAGTGATCTTTATTCACTCATCACTTAGACATATCTGAGTTTCATCTGACTCACATATCTAGTGAAAACATCTTCAGTGACTGCCTTGGTTAGTGGATCTGCTACCATGTCACTTGAAGGAATATAGTCCACTGCTATTTCATTTTTTATATGCATATCATGAATATATTGATATTTAACTTCAATATGCTTACTTTTAGAGTTGTCAGCTCCTGTTTGTATTAGTCTTATAACAACTTTATTGTCACAATAAAGTTGAATCGGATCTTTTGAAGTATTCAATTTTAACTCATTTAGGAAATAATTTATTCACACACCAAATGTGGCTGCCATGTTATAGGCAATATATTCAGCTTCCTGGGTATGCAACCTATAAGCTTTAAACTAGCTCACTGATAGCACAACTTAAGTTCCTTAGTGTCTTTTAGATATCAAAAAGTTCTCTTTACTGCTTCCCAGTGAGAGAGCCCATGATTACTTTGGTATCTACTCACTAAACTTAGATTAAAAGTCAAATAATGTCTAGTTCTAAATATTGTATACATCAGCCTTCCAATTGCCTGAGCATTGGGAACATTTAACTTTTTTGTCCATCTTTTGGACAATCATTCTTACTAAGCTTTTGGCCTTTTACCATATAAGAACCCTTTGTCTTGGTACTTTTCATTCTAAATTTCTTTAGAATGTGGTTAAGATATTTTCTTGACTTAGACATAGCAATCTCGATTTTCTCTCTCTTTATCTTAATTTCAAGGATATATGAAGTTTCACCCATATCATTCATTTCAAATCGAGAACTTAACCATAATTTAATCATATTTATCATGTCTATGTCATTTCTTGCAATTAATATATCTTCAACATAGAGGGATAACACATTAAACTTACTCCCACTATTCTTGGCATATAAACAATGGTCCATACTATTAGTCTCATAACCCAATTTGGTTATAGCAATATGAAAAGTAAAATACCACTGTCTTGGTGATTGCTTAAGTCTATACAATGATTTATTTAACTTGTATATCTTATCCTCTTGACCATTAATTTCAAAACCTTCTGGTTGCTGCATGAAAATAATTTTATTTAATTCACCATTTGAGAAGGTCATTTTCACATCCATTTGATATAGGTCAAGATCAAAATAAGTTATCAATGCCAAAATAATACGAATAGATGTCAGTTTGGCTACAGAAGAGTAAGTTTTTTCATAATTACTCCATTTTCGTTGATAATAGCCTTTTGCTACTAATCTTGCCTTAAATCTATCAATAGATCCATCTACCTTGAGTTTTTTCTTGAGAACTCACTTACTACCAATTGCTCTATATCTACTAGAAAAAATAGCTAGTTTCCAAATTGTATTTTTTTATGGAGTCCAACTTTTATTGCTTCATATTATTAATCGCTGACTCAAGGATGGCACCTTTGCCAGTTGCATTGGTTTCCTTGTTAACAAAAGAAAAGCAACAAGTTGCAGAGGGATTTATTCATTAATCTCGAAGCAGTATTCCCTATGTTCAGACTCATTAAAAGCAACTGCATCTTTAAAACTCAAGTTGTCAAGAGTTTCATCAAAATCTATGGAATAACATAATTTCTCACTTAAGAATGTATAATAATCATTCAAATAGGATGTAGGAGTTCTTATTCTTTTCTATCCAATTACATGTTGTAAATTTTGCTCATTATTCATAACTAGATCGTTATGCTTTAACTCTTGACTTGGTACCCCAAAATCATTTATGATATCAAGAAAGACACCATTATCTTCAGGATCAAAATTGCTTTCTTGAGTTTTCAGAAATTCTACCTCTCTACTATCTATAGATCCATTTTCAAGATTATATAGTCGATATCCCTTTGATCCTTTTGGGTATCCCACGAAAATGCATTTGATAGTTTTGCTATCTAACTTGTCTCTTATTTGACTAGGAATCAACACATGAGCAGGTGACCCCACTTTCATAAATAACTCAAATCTGAATTTCTAACAATCCATAATTCATGGGGTGTAAGCTCTACAACCTTAGAAGGAACCTTGTTTAAGATATACATGGCAGTGTAAATCGCTTCTCCTTAATTTTTTTTGGGAAGATTTCCATGTGCCAACATGGACCTTATCATATCTATTAAGGTTCTATTTCTTCATTTTGCTACATTATTCTATTGTAGTGTATAAGGCATAGTTGTATGAGGAGTTATATTATTATCAATATAGAAGATCTTAAACTCATCAGAGTTATATTCACCTCCTCTATCAAATCTAATAACTTGGATTTTTCTTCCTAGTAATCTTTCAACTTCATGTTTATATGCCTTAAACTTTTCTAGAGCTTCAGATTTCTTAAAGATTATGTATATGTAGCTATACCTTGAGTAGTCATCTATAAATATGATAAAATATGATTTTCTTTCATGTATTTCTATTGTTAAAGGTCCACAAATATCTGTGTGTACCAAAACTAGTAATTAAGTCACATGACCTACTAGCCTTAAGAAAATATTTTCTAGTCATATTAACTGATATAAATGGTTCATATTTTTTAAATTCTACATTTTTAAGAGAAGGTAATAATCCCATGCAAATTATTCTTTTTATTTTATTGACATTTACATGTCCTAACCTTAAATGTCATAAATATGCATCAACATTAAATGTACAATCAATGTAACCAGAAATATTTATTGTATTATTTATAGAAGAAGTTACATTAAGACGAAAGAGACCATGGTCAGCATCATAGCGACCCCTAAGCTTCACTTTTCCATCTTTCCCAATAGTGACTTTGTCACATTGAAAGCAGTTTTTGAAGCCCCTTTTAGCAAAATCTTCCACTGCTAAAAGATTCCTTTTCGTGAAAAGTACATAAAGTATATTTGTTAGTAAGAGACTGATCCCTTCTACCTGAAGCCTGTAGGTCCCTATCTCGACCACATCATTATAGTTGTTATTTTTCATATACACCTTATGATCTCCAGGCTTCAATTCCTTCATTTTCATAAGTCTTTCTTTTGTCTTAGACACATGTCGCGTCACTCCTAAATCAATCCACCACCCTAGAAGATCTCTATCTGCGATCAATGATTCAGACACAATGCATACTAATTCTCGTTCTCCATTTACTTACTTTCATAGATTCGCTTGCTTGGTTCTATTTGGATAATTATTCTTGAAATGCCCAACTTTTTCACAAGATAAACATGCATTCTTGGTTGCAGTCTTAAAGTTTTTGGTTTGTACTAGACACTTCTTGTTGAATTTATTCTTCTTAATTTTTTTGAAGAATGTGCTTTTAGGCTTGAACTTGTGAGAGGTTGCTGGTAAGGATTTTTGAGTATTCATAACTTCTCCCTTCTTGTCTTTTGACATGTGCTCTTGCTCAAGAACTAATTATAGAGGGAGCTTAGTTAGAGTAAGGCTTTTCTGATTTAATCTCATGGCAATTGACACCACCTTTCAAATTGGAGGAAGGTTGTTTAGTACGCTGAAGATTTGTATGCGCTCAGGAATACCATTTCTAGTTATGGCTAAGTCCTTAGTCATTACCAACATTCGATTCACATGATCGACCACGTTGTCTGACTCTTTCATCTTGCATGAGTTGTATTACTCCAGAAGAAGTTGAATATGGGTTTCTGAAGTAATATCATACTTCTTTCATCATTCTCTTTGCAGTGTCAAAGTCTTCAAACACTTTGATAAGGTCATCTTGCATAAATGTTAGAAGAGTTGCTCGAGCAAGTTGATCATCTTCAATTAACTTATCATGATCTTTCTTCTCTTCTTCACTCAATTTATCAATTAGTAAAGATTTTATATTGTTTAATACATATATGGTTTTGTCATGTGTTAATAAATATTCCATCTTCCTTCTTCACATTTCAAAATTCATCCCATTGAGTTTTTCGATTTTAGATAACTCAACCATGACTATTCGATTTGTCATATTCCTAATTATAAATAAATATTAGAATTAATAAAGGTTATTCAAACTAATATTTGTAAATATAACTAGTTTTAATCCTTCTAAACTAGTTTAGTATATAATATGGTCTTTAAGTATGCAAGAAATTCTCAAAAAATTGCTAAATTTAAGCACTATTTGACAAACATAAGTAGCAGATGGTTTTTAGAAACTCAAAACCACTTTTCTATAATTTTATAAAGTAATATGAGAGGTTCTGTATAAACAAAATCACAGAAACCTGTTTATGCAACTTTCTGAGTTAAACAGAAAGTTTTGACTCTCTTTCTATAATATCAAAAAAGTGCAGAGGCCCTGTTCTGTAAAAACTCAATATTCTGCAATTTCAAAAAGTAATATAAGAGGTTTTGTGTAAACAAAAACCACAAAAACCTCTTTATGCAACTTTCTGAGTTAAACAAAAAGTTTTGACTCTCTTTTTGTAATATCAGAAAAGTTCAAAGGCCCTGTTCTATAAAAACTCAATAAAGTAGAACACTTTCTGAAATTCTTGAGTTTATCAAAAAAGATAAACCACTTTTTTGCAATTTTCAGAAAGGCAGAAGCTTTTTTAAGCAAAAACAAAAACCTCAAAAAGAAAATTTTCTGAGTTAAACAGAAAGATTCAACCCTCTTTTCATAATTTCAAAAAAGAGCAGCAGCCTTTTCTTAAATATTCAACAAACTATATATATATATATATATATATGTGTGTGTGTGTGTGTGTGTGTGTGTGTGTGTGTGTGTGTGTGTGTGTGTGTGTGTGTGTGTGTGTGTGTGTGTGAAATTTTCTGAGTTTAATAGAAAAGAAATAAACCACTTTTCTGTAATTTCAAAAAAGTTGTTACACTATTTTTTGTTTTTCAGGAAAACCAACCTTTTTTGAATTTACTAGAAATTTTAGGTTTAAACTATTTTTTTTAATTTTTTTTATGTAAAAAAGGCTTATGCATTAAAACGATGCCCTTTTTCATTTTTGTTTTCTTTTGTTCTAAGAAACAGGGGAACCCGTCAGAGCGATTCTGGGCCTCCTTTCTTCTTCTTCTTTTTTTCAATCGCTTCAGTTGATGCCTCTATAGGCATTTTTCGTTCAGTAATGCCTCTGTAGGCATTTTTCGTTCGGTAACCTCTCTCAGAGAGAGAGAGAGAGAGAGAGAGAGAGAGAGAGAGAGAGAGAGAGAGAGAGAGAGAGAGAGAGAGAGAGAGAGAGAGAGAGAGACGAACCCTCTTCCTCTTCTCTTTCTTTTTTTTTCGATTTTAGGCAAATCGGGAATGCTTGGTTTGCCGATTTGTTTAAATCAGAAAAATAAAAACTGACCGCTTGTTTTGAATTTTGATTTTTCTTTATGCTTCTTTTCTGGTGATGAGGCACTGTCGTCATCGACGTTTGATTTTTGTGTCAATACGTCTGCACATACAAACTACTTCCGACACCATCAAGGATCTGTCGAACTTGCTTTGATGCCAATGTTGTGACCTTTATGCACGGATGTAGAATTGCAGCAGAGGTGAAGATGTCATTGTTATGCTCAAAATCGCCAGGGAGTACACTCTCAACCCTTTCACAAGTTTGAATGCCTTAAATAACTTAAACCGTTACTTTTTGTAAATGCTTGTATGATTCCTTGAATGATTCATTATCTCTGTATCATACCCTTTTCACTGCATTTATAGTTGTGAAGAGTTCAAGTTTTTGGGACACACCAATGGGAGAAATCCTTTCACCCCCCAAGAGACATGTCTCTTGCATTTGAGTATTGTAACTGTTGGAATGGACCTCAACATTCACCTTATGGCCACACAGCCTTAAATTTCTAATTTAAAGTCACAGTAGTTTAGTCACGTTACTTCCAAAATTTTATTTTCACTTGAAAATAAAGTTGTTTAAAAATTTTCATTTTAAGTACAAATATGAGAAGATTAAATTTTTTTTTACAGATCACATAAAATAAAGAAAATAAATTCATGCTACTATTTGAGTAGATAACTCTTGCAACCACTAATGACAGTAGGCTACATAGTTACAATGCATTGACTAGAGTGAAAAAGAAGATTAGCCAAAGATAATAATTGTCCGTTTTGTGTCAAAGTACTTAAAGGTGGTAAGGGATAGACTTTCTTAACACTTCTACCATGATTATTACAAAGTAGTTTTATGATCTTAAATAAAAAGTTAAAATTGTACAGACAAGGAAAAAAATATGATAAAGTAAATGCAACAGGTGTACAAATGATAACAAAAGACTCCTCCAATCCTTAAAACTGTTAATTTCATTTTGTGTGATTCATTTTATATAGCTTTCAGGAATCTATTAATATTGGTCAATTTAATTTCCATGTAAAAGTTTGCAATCATATATTACTATTAATTAACAATAAATTCGAGAAATTTAATTAAATTTCTATTAGTATAACAAAGCATTAAGAAATCAGAGTTTACTGTTGACAAGATAATCACAAGCAATTTAATTTTAGCTTTCTATTTGTGTATGGCATTATATATTTTATGTCTTTTGGGTGAAAGACTTTACACCTGATCAAAGCTTACATGTTTATGTTTTTCAAAAATGCCTCCCACCTTTAGAAACCTTCATAGTAGTTAGTAAAGTAACATGTTTTTAGAGTTGACAAATAATTGCAGGTTCTTAGAGTTCACAAATAATTGCAGGCCTTTTGGCAGTTGATGGATATTTATTCATCAATCAATGAGAAAGCTGTTTCAAATTACCAGGCCCATTGAGATGTTCGTGCAATACAAGATGACATAAGTCGTCTTGGCCACTCAACAAGAATTGGTCCTTCCTTCCTATTGTAATATATTCATATTGGCCCGTCACATTAATGAAAATGTTGGATATTGGACAATTTCTCATTGCTCCGAAGCATAAAAAACATGACCAAGCTGTCTCTTGAGTTGTCATCCAAAACTTTATTATAATACTATGTGCAAAATCCATGGTTACTCTTTCAATTTGTCTTATAAAATTTAAGTGACATAGATGAGTGCTCCCATGATTGATAATTCACAACATATATAGTAGATTCACAAAAAAGATGAGAAAACTATTCATTTGATAAGATCCATACCAACCTTAATTATTTTCCAGCAATTTGAATGCCAAAGTTGTGTAAACTCATGCACCTATGCTGAACATGCAGAGATGCGTGACCTCCCTCGCGACCTATAAATGACCCTCTATTATATAATATGAATCCAAGGGCCTAGTTGCAAGGTTGTTTTATTGTTACTTTTTGCCTTAATGATACCATATACACTCTTATCGTGGTTCGAACATGCATCACGCTTGTATTGAGTGTATTGTATAATACATTCCTGTATAACCTGTACGATACAGGTCTGACATACTTAAAAAGTCTCAAAATCGAGTCATTTTTATTTTGGGTTTAAAAGGCATCTTAAGGGTCGACTTCTACACACATGTAGAGGTTGTTGGAAGGGAACCCACACACCCTGTATTTCATGAGATTGACCTGAGGGCTGATTCGTTCGTAAGAAAAAGGGCTTTTGTGATTCTTTCAAGAGTGCATTTTCACCTATTTTTTTAGTCAAGAAAGTCGATTAAAAAAAAATGCTATTCTTTACTTGTTATTGAGTGTTTTTGAAAAAAAATGGTATTGAAAGATCTCACATGACAATAGTGCACTCAAGTAACGAGTAAAAACTAATTAAGAATCAAATGCAACTATTGCCAAAATAGTTTTCCTATTTTTTTTTAAATTTTTTATTAAAAATTTATGATACGATATGATAAGGTGTTATTATTGGGTTGACCGATACAGGTAATGATACACTACTTACAACTTTGCCTGGTTGCCTTTTAACTGTAGGGAGACTGGTGCAGATTGAAATGTATGTGGGCGCACTTGCCACACACACACACACACACACATATATATATATATATATATACATATATATATATATATATATAGAGAGAGAGAGAGAGAGAGAGTTTTCACGAACCATAAAAATCATTGAAATCCTGAATGGGCTCCTCAACCACAATAATCATTGTGTAGAGATCATCTGTGACCTGTAGTCCACAGGAGGAGTTGGTGGATTTATTGAAATTCCATTCATTTCGAGTGCATTGATTGTGCATCATCTTGCATGAATGGTTAACGTTTGCTGTAAAAAAAAAAGTCAGAAGCCGACGTTGACAGAATGAGTTGTCCAAATTGAATGCACATAAACAAGAACCTTGTGTAGCCTTCAAATGAAAGTTGTCACCAACTTTACAACATCATGTGTGCGACTCCCAATCCCTTTTATATGGATTAAACATAGCACACCTACAATTGTCTCTAAATGTTGCTCTTGAGTTGCAGAAGCTTTCATTGGGATGCTTGGCAATGGTCAGAACCTAGTATAGTATTTTCTTCTTAACATGAACAGAACAATGCAGTTTTGACCATATGTTATTGAGCATAATATGTTGTAGATGTATTCAATTTTGAATATGATCCGATACATGATTTGATCCAAAAATATTTTGGTGTAGGAGAATTTTCAATGAGGTTTGTGGTGGTAATAGAGGGATTGATTATTTAAGAAACACAAGAGAAGCAAGTAAGAAGTGACAAAAAAAGAAAATATATAAAACCTGTATTTTTACTTAAGTATTTCTGTAAGCCTTTCGCCCAACAATATAATTTTCGTATGCAAGTTTTACAATAAAAACTATTATTCCCCAAAAAAGAATCTTCTAAAAGAAAATTTCAATGCAAGAGACGGATTTTTCAGCTGCCAATCGATTCATTATTCTTACTGAAGATTCAATGGAGATCGCGATCCAACCAGACTAGCTACTCTTTTAATAAGAACGATAGTTCTCAGGTGAACAAGGAGCATGATATGATCAGAGAAGACTATTCACGTGCTGTTATGGGAGGCATGGATGTGAGCAATGGTGGTTCTTCGTCACCGGATTCCGATGACTAGACGGATTCTAATATTGATGCATATTCTGGGAAGGAGATGTTTGTTGTTGGTAGGACTCCTCCAACAGAGAAAGACCCACATTTGGGGAGGAAGAGTCACATAAATCTAGGGAAGGAAGTCCCATTTCTTTACAGAGAGGATAAGTTACGTAAAATTTGTGACTTCCACACAAATTTCAAATCAACAATGAAATTCCTTGGGAGATGGGTCCCACCTTGAAGATATCAGGTCAACTTTAAGAAAATTGGATTATATGGGAAGTGAATCTAAATCAGGAAGGAGTGAGATCTGGTCCAGTTAAGCTGGACACCAACTTCAACCGTTCTAGTGGGCCTAAGAATCATAGAAAAATACAGCCTTAACCATTCTAATGTTGGACATCTAGTGTTGGCTTTAGTGTAAACGAACACTCACAAAGACATGCACTCACTCACACCACACGACTCAACGGGTTGGGTCTGGTTTGGTTTGGACCCGGGTGAAATCAGACTTGGACCAGATTTTTGGGTATGGTATCGAGTCCAGACCCGATTTCAATTTTATCTACTATCACTACAAGAAAAACATTATTTAGTGACAGAAATAATCTATCATAAAGTTACGACGGAATAGCGAGAGAAAACTATTCGTCCCTAAATTTGGAATTAGTTGCGGAATTAGCGACGAAAAGATTTCATCGCAAATTTGTTATGGATTAGCGACAGAAAATTCCGTCTCAAACTCCTTCACAAGTTGGCGATGGATGAGCAACAATATTTTTTTGTCGCTACTCCGTCGCAAATTTGCGACGGCATTTGCGACAAAAATTTTCCATCGTTAATCCGTCGTTAAATTTCCCATAAAACCCTAATGCAAACCCCTTTCTTTTCCCTTTCTATTTCATCCCATCGCCTGCCGCACATCGCCCGTCCCTCTCCTTCACCTCCTCATTCTTCCCTCACTCCATCTCTCTCGTCGTCGTGTGCCACCGCCGACGACCCCCGAGCACTCTCCCTCTTGTCACCTTTCCCCACCCGCCATCGTCGGCGAGCACCGCTGCCAAGCGACAACGCCACCACCACTGCTTTCTGCTCCTTCATCCTCTTCTTCTGTTTACCAGGATCGACTCAAGCAACCCTCTCGGCTGACTCCTTGCCTCCCTCATGTGCTCTCACCAGCGACCCTTGTCGGGTAACCCGCGATGCCAGCCGCCTCCGCAGGTAACCTCTTTCCCCTTTGCATGTCTTCTTCTTCTTGTCCTTTTTCTTTCCTGCCAACCGACAATGGTTAAGGCCCTGCCTGCCTGTCTTTTTCAGCAATCATGATCGTTCGGTAGGAGCTAAAGCCCCTGCCACTATTCCTTGTCTCCCTATTGCGGCAGGGGAGGGCAAGACCCTCCCTGCTCCTTGCGCTCTCCCTCTCTCGCGTTCAGCGTGCCTGTGCCCCTGACTTGCTTGCCCACTCGTTCGGAGGTTGTGCCGGCTAGTGGGAGGAGCTTCAGACCTACTGTGCATGCTTTGGGCATGAGTGGAGTTGGCTTTGGTACCCAACGTCGTCATGGCCATGCGTTGTGCTTTTGCCACGAGGTGCTTGGACCCCTTTCTGTCTCCAAACAGAGTCCATGTTTCCCTTTGATTTGTGAGATCAGTTTTCCATTTGATTTAGGGAAACCGAGTTCTTATTTGTATATTTGTGCTTTGCAGGTGCGTAGCTGAGCTAATTGCGCGATGCTTATTGTTAAGCATCACATGCGGTTAAAAATGCCATGCAAAAAGAAATAAGAAAAATGCAAAGGCAAAAGCAATCAAATCGGGTAAATACCCGTGGTGAGTAAGTGATGCAGGCACATCACAGGTTATTTACTTTCTTGGATGCAACACTTTTCTGTTCACACACTCACTTAGTTGTGGATATCTAGGACTGCTTTGCTGAAGTTCAGAGATCATGTTGAGTATGATTTAAATGTATGAAAATAGAAATGCTTTTATTTTTGGAGTTTGGATTTCATGCTAGTCATGGGATTAGTTAGCGGGATATTGGAGTGTGTTTGCTGCAGGTACATGTTTGACATTGTTGTGGTATAAATGAGTGATTGTATTGCCATATTTGATGTGACTATATCCATGCTTGCATGAAGTTATTTTCAATTTGATTATGCCTTTCATGTAAAATTGTATCATAAAAATATGCTTCAAATAAATGTATCGTGTTGATGAATGTGATTTCATCATTCTAAGTATCCTTGTGATGAGTATAAATATGATGTGATGGTTTTACACATGAAAATATTAAGTTATAAATGCATGCACCATAATTCTTGTGATTGAATTATATATATATATATATATATGTGTGTGTGTGTGTGTGTGTGATATATATATCAAATCATTACATTCACCATCAATGCATGATAAATTAGATATTTTCTTCATCATAGTATTATTATGATTCTCTTTTAACTGGTGACGATAATATCCATAACATCATAAGATAAAATGGCTGCAAACCGTGAATGAATGTACCACATGATAGTTGATAATAAGGTGTCGCTCGAATATATGGATGATGTTGATAGTTTTATTGAATTTGCAACGATAAGTGTTAGTATAGTGGATTCCATCGGTCAGATCAGGTGCCCCTGCACGATATGTAAGAATAATCGATTTGTAGAACCTCATGGTGTTAGACATCACCTATATAGGAAGGGTTTTGTGAGTGGTTATCAGAATTGAATGCTTCATGGTGAAGAATTTTGGAACAATTTTGATGTACGGGTGGATGTGGTGCATGATAATACATATGTAGATTTGATATTTGATGTCGCAGAAACATAATTGTGTTCTACTATGGGTCATAATGATGTACTAACTGAGGTAGAGAAAGAAGCACCAAACGATATAGCTAGTAGATTTTATGACTTACTTAGAGATGTTGATGAGCCACTGTGGAATGGTTACGAGAGTCACACTATCTTGTCTGCAGTTCTTCAACTACTGAATTTAAAGTCAGAGTATAATTTGAGTCAATCATGTTTTGATCATTTGTGCTTTATTGTGAAGAGTATATTGCACAAAGATGAGAAATTGCCATAAAATTTCTATCATGCGAAGGTTATGGTCAACGCTCTAGGTATGGGGTATCAAAAGATAGATGTTTGTCCAAATCATTGCATGTTGTATTTCAAAGATCAAGAAAATAGCAGATCATGTCCATCACGTGGGCATCCTCGATTCAAGTCAAATACAATGTGCAATGGTAACACGAGGTCAAAAAAAGTGTCATACAAGTCACTCTGCTACTTCTCTCTCACCCCTAAATTGCAACGACTGTATATGTCTTCGAGGACAGCTAAACACATGAGATGACATGCAAATAAAGTTCAACATGATGAAAATAAGTTCACGCATTCTGTTGACACAGAAGCTTGGACGCACTTTGATCATACTCATCAGACCTTCGCAATAGAAGTGAGAAATGTTAGGCTCGGTTTATGTATAGATGGATTTAATCCATTTGGGGGTAGATCAACCCCATACTCATGTTGTCCAGTATTTGTCATCCCATACAACCTTCCTTCAAGTTTGTGTATGAAGCGTCAAAATCTTTTCTTATCTTTATTGATCTCTGGTCCGACCTTTTTAGGCTAAAATCTTGATGCATATTTAAGGCCATTGATTGATGAGCTGAAAATACTGTGGAATGATGGTGTTCTCACATATGATGCCACTACAAGAAAATTGTTAATTAGCGACGGAAATTAGCGACGGAAAAAATCTGTCGCTAATTAGCGACAGATTAGCTAGAGATAGAATCTGTCGCTAGTTCGCGACGGATTAGCGAGGAAACAAATTTTATCGCTTATCTGTCGCTACTTAGCGACGGATTAGCGACTAAATTTTTTGTCGCTACTTTTTATTACAAGAACACCATTTTAGCGATGGATTTAGAGAGGGAACTCTGTCGTCGCTAATTAGCGACGGCGTAGCGACAGAATATATTCCGTCGCGTTTTTTGTATTTTGATTTAGCGACGGCTTAGCGACAGAATGTTTCCGTCGCTAAATGTCGCGTAAATCCCTAATCCCATCCCTCTTTCTCTTTTTCCTGTTTCGCTGTATTGCTCCCGCCCGCCGCCCTCTCCCTCCCGCCGCCCGTCAGCTCTCGCCACCGTCCGGCCGCCGCCGCCTCGCCGACGATCCTCACTGCCAACCTCCCTGCTTGGCTAGCGGCTGCGCCAGGGACCCCGAGCACCGGCGACCCGCCGCCGACCTCTTCCTCCTCCCTGCTGTTCCTCCCTGTGGCTGCTGCCGGGAGGTGTTGTCTCCCCTTCGCCGGCGACTCGCAACCGGCGTCCTCAGCCGCCGACGACCGACGATCCTCCCTGCAACCACCTCTTTGCCTCCGCTCTGAGTTCCGGCGACCCAGTGGCCCCCGAGCTTCGCTCCAGGTCTCCCCCTCTCTGCTGTCGATTGCGCCGGCCGCCGGCCACCGGCGACCTCGCCAGCCGCCGGCCACCGGCGACCTCGCCAGCCGCCGCTCCCCGTGCTTTCCGGTAGGGGGGTCGACCCCCTGCGTTTCCGGCAGGGGTGGTCGACCCCCTGCCGGAAAGGCATGGGGGGTCGACCCCCTGCCGGAAACGCAGGGGGTCAACCCCCCCTGCCGTAAAGGCACGGCAGAGGGTCAACCCCCCATGCCGGAACTGCCTTTCCGGCAGGGGGTTTAACCCCCTTCCCTGCCGGAAAGGCAGGGGTTTAACCCCCTGCCGTGCTTTCAAACTAACAAATTGAAAACAAACTAACAAATTGAAAACAAATTGTTGTATTTGAAAATCATGTCGATAAAAGTAGAACTATTCTTAAATTTTTGTGGAAATCAAAATCCACTACTGAACTATGATAAATCAAGCTACTGATTTGCAATTTGTCAAACTGCTGTGAAAAGATTGAATCAAACTACTGGAAATTATAATAAATATGTTGTCATAAAATCAACTGCTAAAAAGAATGTCTAACTGCTGATATATATATAAAAAATTGACTATTTGGATTACAAACATCGGCTCAAAATAAAAATATAAGTTGCTGATGATTTGAATAAAAAAAATTAATACTTTTATGTTGTGCTAAAATCAGATCGTAATTATTAGAAACAATTACTGCTGTTGAAATAAAAAGAATAACAACGGTACTACAATTCAAGCTGCTGAAATTTGAAACGACTGTAGTTATGAAGAACCACACTGCTAAAATATAATAGACTATTTGAAACATTAGCATCTTCTAGTTAGATTTGGCTTAACATATATACTAATTTTCTTTTCTCTTCTTTCAATTAGTTAGAGTTGTTTTAATTTGTTTTAATTTTTTTAGTTAGTGTTTCATCTTGTTTTATGATTAGTTAGTTTGTTACTTAATTTGTTTTGTTTTTGTGCAGATTTTTCAACGGAACCAACTCGTGCTCGGCCACCTGTGGTAAGTAAATGACAAAAACAATGCAAATCGGGTAAATACCTGTGGTGAGTAAGTGATGCAAACGTATCACATGTTATTTAATTTATTGAATGCAGCACTTTATTGTTCACACACTCACTTAGTTGTTGATATCTAGGACTGCTTTGTTGGAGTTCGGAGATCATGCTGAGCATGATTTTAATGTAGAAATATGGAAGTGTTCTTATTTTTGGAGTACGGAGTCCATGCTAAGCATGATAGTAGTTAGTGAGATATTGAAGTGTGTTTGCTGCAGGTACATGTTTGCCATTTATTTGATATGAATGATTATGATGTATTGCAATGTTTGATGTAATTGTATCCATGCTTGCATGTAGTTACTTTCAATTTGATTTTGACTTCCATGTGAAATTTTATAATAAAAGCATGCTTCAAATGATTGTATCGTGTCATTAATAGTTTGCACATGAAAATATTAAGTTATCAATGCATGCATCAAAATTCTTGTTATTGTTTGACATAGTATATTGCATGATAAATTTGATATTTTCTTCATCGTAGCATTCTGATTGTTTTTTTCTTAATTCGTTAGGATACTATTCGTAACATCATACGACAGAATGACTGCAAACCGTGAATGGATGTACCGTAGGATAGTGGACAATGAGTTATCGCATGAATATATGGATGGTGTCGATAGTTTTATTGAATTTGCAACGGTGAGTGTCAGTACGGTAGATCCCATAGGTCGGATTAGGTGTCCCTGCAAGATTTGTAAGAATAATCGATTTGTAGAACCTCATGGCGTTAGACATCACCTATACAGGAAGGGTTTTGTGAGTGATTATCAGAACTGGAAGTTTCATGGAGAAGAATTTAGAAACGATTTTGATGCACGGGTGAATGTGGTGCACGATAATCCATATACGAATTTGATATTTGATGCTGCAGGAACAGAACTGGGTTCTGCTATGAGTTCTAGTGATGTAAGAACTGCCGTAGATGAAGAATCACCAAACGATGCAGCTAGTAGATTTTATGATTTACTTAAAGATGCTGATGAGCCACTTTGGAACGGTTGTGAGAGTCACACTATCTTGTTTGCAGTTCTTCAACTAATGAATTTGAAGTCCGAGTATAATTTGAGTCAATCATGTTTTGACCGTTTGTGCATGATTGTGAAGAGTATGTTGCCTAAAGATGAGAAATTGCCACAAAATTTCTATCGTGCGAAAGTTATGGTCAACGCTCTAGGTATGGGTTACAAAAAGATTGATGCTTGTCCAAATCACTGCATGTTGTATTTCAAGGAGCAGGAAAATGACATATCATGCCCGTCATGTGGGCATCCTCGGTTCAAGCCAAAGACAAGAGGCAATGGTAGCACGAGATCAAAGGAAGTTTCATACAAGTCGCTCCGCTACTTTCCTATCACTCCTAGATTGCAGCGATTGTATATGTCTTCAAAGACAGCTAAACACATGAGATGACATGCAAATAAAGTTCGACACGATGAAAACAAGATCACGCATCCTGTTGACGCTGAAGCTTGGAAGCACTTTGATCGTACTCATCAGAACTTCGCAATGGAAGTGCGAAATGTTAGACTCGGTCTATGTACAGATAGATTTAATCTATTTGGGGGTAGATCAACTCCATACTCATGCTGGCCAGTATTTGTAACTCCATACAACCTTCCACCAAGCTTGTGTATGAAACGTCCAAATCTTTTCTTGTCTCTGTTGATCCCTGGTCCGACCTCACCTGACCAAAATCTTGATGTATATCTAAGGCCATTGATTGATGAATTAAAAGTACTGTGGGATGACGGTGTTACCACGTATGATGCCCACAAAAAACAAAATTTCAACATGAAGGCCGCTGTTCTATGGACAATCAGTGACTTCCCTGCATATGGTATGTTATCTGGTTGGAGCACACATGAGAGGTTGGCTTGTCCGTACTGCATGGAGGATTCCAAAGCTTTAAGATTGAGGCATGGAAGGAAACCTTGCTGGTTTGATTGCCATCGTCGATTTCTACCCAGCGATCATCCGTTCCGACGTCAAAAGAATGCATTTACAGCAGGCACAACTGAAACGGAAGGTCCATCCTCAAGATTGTCTGGCATAGAGATTTTAAGAAGATTGCGATACTTTCCAGATGTATTAACAGATGCCCGCAGTCCTACACCCTTTCGTGGATTTGGGAAGGAACACAATTGGTCGAAAAAATCTATTTTTTGGGAACTACCGTATTGGCCGACCCTATTGATACGACATAATTTGGATGTGATGCATGTAGAGAAAAATGTGTTTGATAATGTGTTCAATACAATAATGAATATTAAAGGAAAAACGAAGGATAATCCGAAGGTCCGTATGGATTTAAAATTAATATGTAAAAGACCAGAATTGGAACTCAAAGAGTATAATGGCAAAGTACTGAAACCAAAGGCGAAGTACGTGCTCGGACCTGATCAAATAAAACATGTATGTCAATGGTTGAGACAACTGAGATTTCCAGATGGATATGTCTCTAACATTGCTCGGGCTGTGAAGATTGACGATAGACAGTTATATGGGTTGAAGAGCCATGATTGTCATATCTTTATGCAACGATTGATACCCCTAGCATTCCATGATATGTTAGACAAACCTATATGGGGGGTATTGTCTGAGTTGAGCGGATTTTTCAGAACATTGTGCGCATCAGAGGTCGTTGTATCAGATGTAAAGAATCTCGAGGACTCTGTCATCACCACTGTTTGTCTGTTAGAAAAGATATTTCTGCCAGCATTTTTCGATGTTATGGAACATTTGATCATACATCTGCCATATGAACTAAGGGTTGGTGGCCTTGTGCAATATCGATGGATGTACCCATTTGAAAGGTATATGTTTTTTTATATTTGTCTCTTTAATGACAGATATTTAAAATTTGAAATGTATATTCTTGTCAGATGCATGTTCGACCTAAAAAAAAAGGTTCGTAATAAAGCAAGAGTAGAAGACTCTATTTGTGAGGCGTACACTTTAGAAGAGATTTCAAATTTCTCATCTATGTACTTCGAACCTCATATTCCAACACGTTACACATGCCCGCCCCGTAACGATGATGGAGAACAAGTAACTGTAGCTGACAAGCTGTCCATATTTCAACCACTTGGGCATGCATTTGGTAGTTGCCGATCAAGGCTATTGACAGATCGAGAGCAAGATGCAGCACACATCTATATTCTTTTTAATTGCTCAGCGATCGACCCATACATCGAGTAAGTATATGTATATGCAACTCAATTATAAATCCTTTTATGTTCTATATGTGGATACATGACTCGGTAATATAAGTATTTGTGGTTTGCAGACGATTTGATCTGGAGTTGCGAAACGAAGTTTCACATCTCACTGATGCAGAAGTACAAAAAGAACGTGAAACTAAGTTTGTGGAGTGGTTGAAACAGTTGGTAAAGAAGCTAACTTAAATTTTGTACTTATAAACAACACTAAGTTACTTAATTGATCGTGATCACAATCATTGTTTATGTTTGTGCGTAGGTTCGCAATGGTGATGTTAAAGATCAAGGAATATGTGATTTAGAAAATGGTCCGACCAAAGTTGTGCAATGCTACAACGGGTATATCGTAAATGGTTATCGATTCCATACAAAAGACTACGGTATAAACAAATCAACGATAAATAGTGGCGTGTGTGTCAAGGGTAGCAGCTACGGTGAAAATGAACATGATTACTACAGTGTTATAGAGGAAATAATGG